>NW_027176329.1:1402557-1510057 GCF_023349555.1 Cebidichthys violaceus
CTCTCCCCCTCTCCCTCTCCCTCTCTCTCTCTCTTTCTCTCTCTCTCTCTCCTCCCTCTCTCTCTCTCTCCCTCTCTCTCTCTCTCTCCTCTCTCTCTCTCTCTCTCTCTCTCTCCCCCCTCTCCCTCTCCCTCCCTCTCCCTCTCTCTCCCTCTCTCTCCCTCTCTCCCTCTCCCTCTCCCTCTCTCTCCCTCTCCCTCTCTCTCCCTCTCTCTCTCTCTCCCCTCTCTCTCTCTCTGCAGCGTTTCCCTCGCTGTCTTTTTCTACATTTCCACTCCTCCTCGGCTCTTTCTCTCTCTTTTTAACCCCCCCCCCCTCGGAGGCCTCCTGAGGGTTGGGAGAATGAAGTACACAAACGTAACCGGTGAACGGGATGAGCACTCATGTTGTTGACGGGAGGGAAGAGGAGAGAGGAAGAAATCATCGCAGCGTGCATTTCCATTCCCGCACCCGCTGTAATGCGAAGAAATGAGAAAGTTGGGGTGAATTCCCCGCAGTATGCAGACGCACTTTGCTGCCGTCACTCACGCGGCGTGGGGCTTTTGATCAGAGGCCTCGTCGGTGCATCGGAGGCTCGTGACCGCACTTGGCAAGATGGAGCCATTAAAATCCCCCCCCCCCTCACCAGTCTCTCTGTCTCTCTTTGTCTTTCTCCCTCTCCCAACTGGGTCACCCACTGGGAGGGACTTCATTCCAGAAGGTAGCAGCACTAATAAGTGGTGCTTGGATCGGGACGAGGACGTCTGGAATCAGGGAGCGACTATTGACTCAACCTTTGAACCCCGGTGATCATTAATACTCATCTACTATTGGAATTAACCTGCTGGGTGGAAAATACTACTAACTAAGTACATTTACACAAGTATTACACTGAAGTAGATTTAAGATATGTGCACTTTACTTTAATATTTCCAATTGTATTTCACAACAATTCACATGGAAATATTTCATTTTGTTTAACTCTGCTGTATATTTGACAGCAGTTACTTACTTTACAGATTCAAATGTCACATCTAAAACACATTTAAGAGTTGACAACATATGTTACGACCCAGCAAATACATAAATCCATTACAATAAGTTCCACGTCGACACGCTACGTATTGAAGCTGGGGTTGTTAGTCTTCTTTATGTTATTATTATTATTGTTCATGATGATAATCCAGCGTGACTTCCTTCAGTGATTTCGGGGCTTGTGCTTCTATCTACTTTCATTGTAAAATAGTGAGCAGTGTATTTAGGTTAGAACATGTTTAATATCTAGAACACTCCTGCTAGTTAACCCTAATGAACACCCCAGCTTTCCTCTGCATCGACTCATACTAAGTACATTTTGCTGCATAATTGTGAATAATAGGTTGTTGTTATTTCAGGATGAGGGTACAGATATTTATGATTTTTTTTTGTTCTATGAATATATATATATATATATATATATATATTTTGACAGAATGTCTTTTCAACATGCTTGTTATTGTAACCTTGTCGCTCTGCCCTATCCGCTACTGTGAAACATATTGAAGCATCTTCCATGTGTGACGCCTCACTCGTCTGTTAAAGGAGAAGCCACGTGAACCACGACGTCTCCTCCGGTTTGATTCCTTTGTTGGATGGTTCGACCTTTGTTGCGCGTCATCCCACTCTTCCTCTGTCTGTGTCTCCTGCCAATGAACGATTTTACTAAAAAGACTCATTAGCAGAAGTGTTTTAGAAGAGTCCCTCTTCATCGGATCCCTTCCATAGATGAGATGGCCTTCACCGAATTGTTTTGTTGGATTGCTTTCTGTCTCCCAGGGACTCACAAGTACTCCCATCGCTCCCCTTCCACCCCGTTACATCACAAGTATCCTGTTACTTCAGCTACAAATGTCAAACAGTCAGACACATTTTGCGGGCAGAGAAACGGCTAATTTGGGCTCAAAACCTTTCACTGTGTGCAATGTAATGAAGTGAGTTCTTTGAATGGCAGGAATCACAACGAATAACAAAGACCAGCATGTGTTTTGCACACTGAGGGGCGGATTCACAGAAACGATGGTGTGCGCTTTTGCCCCGGCTAAACCCCCGAACTGCGCCGCCAAAATAAAAGCATCACAGACACACACACACACACAGTAGGGGTGACTTTCATCAGCTTCTTCAGAGAGCTGAAGCATATTCATGAAGGGCTGTCCACTCAAACTTTTTGGGATGCAGAGAACGTTGTGACACAAAAGTTAAGAGATTTAGATAGTAGTAGTAGCTCTGCTGTGTGTTGTGTGTGAATGAAGGGAGAGAGGTGAAACGAGCCACCGTCCGACCCGGTCCACTTTCAAAGCTTGGACTCTTTATTCTCCAGTAGCTCGAGTATTATTTCTACTTCTACCACCATGGGTGACAAACATGACAATTTAACAAATAAAATCCCAAATCTGAAAACCTTATTTACAAAACGCTACAACTCAAACCTGATGTAATGAGAAAAGAAATATGGTCGGAAATGATGAGAAACTGCTGTCACAGACTGGTCTGGTGATGAAATCACACAAATACCCTTTTTTACGATGACGGAAACAACTTTCTCGCCACGCGCAAGCTTTTATTTATGGGTAGGCTTGCAACCGCCAAAAATGGCCAAGGCCGGACTGAAGCGAAATCCAAATGTTTCCATTTCACCGTGCGGCTACGAGAGCGGTTCAAGGCTGAAACCTGTAGAAACAGATTGTCGAAGCGGCCCACGGTGCGATGGGTTCGGAAGAAATAAATAACAAAAAAAAGGAAAATGTTTGTGCATTTGCGAGGTCAAACATTTCGTCGGCGAGTGGCGTCCGTGTGCGGCCGGGACAGACAGGGAACCAGAGACAGAGTGACACTTACAGAGTATGATGACACTTCCACTCCGCCGCCCACTCCTCCGCACGACCACACTTCCTCTCCGCCTTTGCCGAGTCCCGGGACATCTTCCATGCACGCTGGGTGTCACAGCAGACGGATGACTGGCTTCAGCAGCACCATGCCATTTCCCCCTCTCACACTAAACTGTCAGACACACACCCTCCTCCTCCTCCTCCTCCTCCTCCTCCGCCACGCTTTCCCGGGCCTGCCGGGTCTTGCTGCTTCTTGGCCCGGACTGCGATTCTCTCTCACACAATCACACGCAGACACAGGATGAGGCACGCACACACACGCACACACACGTACACACACACACACACACATTCATCCACAAGTCCATGCCTCAATCTTTCTTGCTGTGATTTACACTCGGTGGGAAACAGCGCGGCCATGTCACATACATCCCACTAACCGGCTCCGGGAGCCTCTCCTCCTCTCCGGGCTAAGTGAGTACCAGATTGCGTTCGCACTGCATTGCTAAAGGTCACTCTGAGAGATCTCGCCACACAAAAAAACCACAGCAGACGTCGGCCGTCACCGCCCGATTGCTAAACAATAACAGAATGCTTTACATGAAACGGCATAAAAATCCATCAGCGCTGTTTTACAAACGACACCCTTGACCTTATATAACTGTTACAACTCTCTCTGCAGTATGAATGATAGATGATTTGAAGAGCGATGACTGCTGTGACTGAGTGCAACATTCCGGCCTGCCCGCACACACACACACACACACACACACACACACACACACACACACACACACACACCCCTAAGCTCTGTGCCCAAGCAGCTCCCACCACCAGTAATCATTATTAGGACAGTTGCAACTGCTGCCAGGAAATTATCATAAGCAGCCTACTGCTGTTTTCCTCTGCCTTCCAATGACTGGAGAATAAACTCTGAGGAAAAAATAATAAAACAGAATTGGGCATGAAACAAATGCTAACCCCCGAGACAGCACACAACAAACAGAATATTCAAGAGAGGAGAAAAACTACGGAGAGAGATGGAAAAAAAAAAAGAAAAGAAAATGTCTCGCCCGGAGAATTCACAATGTGCCAACGAGAAAGCAGCACGCTCTTACAAATCCAAAAAATTGCCACCAATTTGCTCCCGTTGGTATTTCCGGAGGGGTCAGCGGCTTGTTTGCGTCCCCCACCAGAGTCCATTGACAAAACACGGGCAGCTACTGTATTCTGGAGAGAGGGGCTCCACCAGCACTGCGGACCGCCGTTCATTAGTATCAACACTCGTGCATTTCAGTTCATTTGCAAAGCCGCACTAAGGCCTCTGGTAGGATCCGCCCCTCCTCCGCCGCCCCTCGAAATCTCTCGTAAATCTCAGAGCCTCCCTTCTTCCACCGCTGTCATCGCAGAGAGCCACACTTTTCAATTTCTGGAGTGAGGAAGGGACAGGGGGTAAAAAGCCTCTTCCAGTATTACATCTTTTCTACTTTATTACCAGTCTTCTGGAAAACGGGGGCAGCTTTGCAGCCCGGCTATCTGTTTACATTTTCTTTACAAGACTATATTGGAATTATAATTGTGTTCTATGGCGCCTTCTTTTCGGCGCCTTGCTCTGTTTAAAGGTCCTGTGGACCTGGGGAGATGAAGAAAGATGGACCCCCTTTTGAGGGATTCGATTACTGAGGAAGAGAACGCAGCTGCACACCGGCTCTCTCTTTCTTTCTTCTTCTTTTTCTGCTTTTCCTCCAGGTGACAATCTCTGGAAAACGCTCAATATCAGAGCCTGGAGCGGCGAACGCAAACAAAAAAAAACGTTCGGAAATCATTCATTTCTGCAAACAGACAAAAGGAAATATAACGTGATAATAGTTTGATATGGGTCTAATGTCTGCTGCTGGACTGATATTAATAATGCTTTATTGACTCCAGACCAGAGGTCCCAGTGTTGAAGTGCTGCTTACTGTTGGTTGCTTTGATGTTGTTCTTGAAAACTGGCCTTTAAGAAATATTTATATATCTATAAATATCTATATATCTATAAATATATATATATATATATATATATATATATATATATATATATATATATATATATTTATACAACAGCATACAATGCTTTTACACAGGTTTTAAATCCAGCCTTTGATTTATAATTCAACATAGTGAATATTAAGGTTGAACTAAAAACTCGACGTCCATTTAAAAGAGTCCAGTTTATAATACAGTGCTCTGTTAGGAGGACAACTACTGTAAAATAAAAAAAAAAAACGATTTGAGAAATGAATTAGTTTTGTTTCGTCGAGAACAGAAAAAGAAAAGCTTTATCTTTGAACACAACGTGACATGCAGGTTACACAAACACAGCATAAATATTCCATCACAGTATGGATAATTGCTGATATTCCTGCAGCTCAACTACATTGCGCGGTGCAGTCGAGTGAGACAGTGAATTTGTATCCTTAATAATGTTTGGAATTAATTAAAATGCAAAGCCGCGAGCCCAGAGTGCAACCACAGGTGTCTGTGAAGAGGAGCGCAGCGAGAGCGACTGTGATGAGTGCGAGCCTCCACAACTCCATTGTCCATTTAACTGATGATTTCTAATTTCATCATTGCTGCTCTTATTATTATTTTTGCTGCCATTTGAATGAGATGGGTTTGCCATTTTACACAACAATTTCCTGTGTAATATCATTCTATCAATAAGTAATTACTTGCTTGGCAAATTGCTGTGCAAAATGTTCATCGGAGGGGAGAAGATCCATATCAATTGTTCATTTGCATAATGCAAATGAATCCACGGAGGGGAGGGAAAAAAAAAAAAACCACAACAAAAAAAAACAACAACTTTGCTGCTGCCATGGCTGACAGTTGGATGCCAGCGCTGATGCTGGAAAGGCATAAGTGCCTTTACTGCAGAGCAGCACAAAGGTCTGCTGCAGGAAAAGTAAACTGAGTCCAAGCCCCGAACTAACGGAGCCATGATGTTGTTCTTTCTGTTTGTTCTCACAGATACAATTTCAACGGAAAAGCCGAGCAATATTTGACGAGTGCAGCGGGGGTTTGTGAGCGGTCTGTCCTCATGTTAGAACTCGGGCATTAGCGGAGGATGAGCTCCCCGCCGCTCCATTAGGCTTTTCCCCCTGATAGAGCAACAGCATGTTAGCCCCCTGTTTACTTAATATGCAGGATCCGGCCCCGTCTATTTGCCTCTAATCAACTGATAAGACGAAAGGCCTTTTCTACGGCCCCTGGAGGATGAAAACCAAACTCCTAATGGTCATTAGTAGCAATTAAGTTCCGTAACTGGCAACCCCCCCCCCCCCCCCCCCCCCCCCCCGCTTAGGCTGCTTAGGCGCATGTGGATCAGACGTGGAGCGGGTGGAGGCCCTGGACGCAGCTCCGGAGCGTTTCGGGATGCTCTTCTCACATGGCGGAGGCTGACCACGGCCGCTATCAGACAACGGACACGTTTCCTGTCCGACCGCCTGCTGCGATTGTAATAAGTTGATATTTGGCGTACGTGCTATGCAGGGCGCGTGCACGTGTGTGTGTGTGTGTGTGTGTGTGTGTGCGCGCTCAGTTTGAAAGCACGCTCTCAGTGTGTCAATTGCTGTGTGACTCAAAACAGCCCTCTACTCTCCTCCACTCTGAAAGCGTCATTAACAACGCAGCACTCTGACTTCACTGTAATTGCGGCGTTGTCAAAGGCATCTTGAGGACACCACACGGGGCTACAGTGTGTCCGTCCCAGCATGCACCTCCCGATTAGCCAACTCAGCTCTTTTTTGCTCGCAGGATTCCGGAGTCTTGTGATTTTTATGCAAAACCGCCCGAGATCAAACGGCCTCTGCCCTAATCCCCCCAGAGTCAAACCTGGGGAGTGTGATCCTTATCGACGAGCGCAGAGTAGAATCCCATTCCGTATGCACAGAGACCTTCCTGGCATGCAGGTTCCCTCCACGCCGGTGATGCAACAAAGGCAGGAATCCCACCCCTACGTTTGCCTGGTAAATGTTCAAGCAAAGATCCAGATCTGAATACCCGCCTTGATCTGGTGGCGGTGTTTGCTGAAGTCACACAGAGCGCTGCTCAGTTAAACCCCTCCGCCATACTTCCATCTGCGCGTCACCTGCATGTGATCCACTCGTGAATCCCCTGAGATGAAAAGCTCCTGCGGATGAATAACTGGATAATAAATGGGATATTATGACTATTGTTGAGCTAAACTGACTGAATAGCGGCGACATCACAAGCATGTTCCATTGTTAGCGGGGCGTGGGTGAGCGGCAGCCTGTACTGTACGATGAGGACAAGTGTACTGTAGGATTCAGCTGTGCAAATACGACAACAGGAGATCCTCACACACGCTCAAACACACACACACACACACACACACACACACACACACACACACACACACACACACACACACATGGTCAGAAAACTAATAAAGAGGCATCGCGTTGCTGCGGTGTGGTAATTACGCTTCCCAGGATGTCAGCAAGGTATTTATATAAAACAGCAAAGAAGAAAAGGTCATCAAGGCAGACGAGACATTAGCATTTTGACTGCACACACACACGGCGCGGACACACGGGTACAACAGACGCGCCAAAAGGATAATGTCATGTTTTCTTATCTGGCCACTCAGTGAGACGCATAGACAATGTGTGTTTGCACGTGCATCTGTGTTTATGTGCCCGCGCGCCACTGCGTGCATGGAGGGACGCTGATAAACATGCCACATCTTGGCAAGTGGTGATTCAAGCGGGCGCCGGCGTCTGTAAACACTGGGAGTGCTTCACAGATTGAGATGGGGGGGGGGGACCCGTGTGACCGCTCCCATCCAGATGGAAGGCTACAATGGTTTTGGGGTTGGCCCAGGTCATTCTCCCCCCGATGACAAACCATTCAAAGATCTGTGGAGCCATTAAAATATCGCCGCCTCACCACAGCTGCTCCTCGTCTTCATCAGCTAACGGCGGCTCCGTGACGCAGACGGAGCGCAGGAAGTAGCGTGAAAGGGCAGCGTGCCATTTGGCAGAGTGTTCCTCCTCTTGGAGGCGAGGAGTCATCTCATGAGGGGAGGGGGAGGGGGGGGGGTTCCCTCCAACACACTGCTCCTCGTTTTTTTTTTAATTTCAAAGTATCTTTACGCTTTTTGTGTTCACTGCTCGCTACTTAAAGAGAATTTCCTCAAAGGATAATATTGTTGACAATGTTGTATTTTGGGATATTCAGTTCAATGCACGACTCAAATGGCATTCTTAATCGCACAAGTGGATTACAAATGGAGCTTTTACTTTGTTTCAGCACTATTTTAGAACCATATCGACAAAAACAAACCCCAAAATACAGCATTAATTATGAATGGCAGCAGAGTGACGATACACCCAGGTTACGTGTGAATGTGAGTGTGAATGTGTCGATGTGTGTTGAGCCCTGTGACAGACTGGCAGCCCTCTGAGGGTATACCCCTGCCTCATGCCCAGTGCATGCTGGGATTGGTGCCAGCCCCCTGTGACCCAGAGCAGGATAAGCTTAGGAGATGGGAAGCTCTGTTATAATAACAAAGTCATTCATGCATTTACAATATAGTCATTGCAATATTGTACAGACAGACAGTCTATGTTTATAATATTAAAGATAAAAGTGACATAAAAGTTCAGGTCATTTATTGGGCAAAACTATAACTTCCAAAAGGAGGAAACGTTTATTCTGCTGTTGTGACCATTACAATAGTATTGTTGCTATGCAACTTTCATATTGACTGACAATGTCAGTATTGTGATTTGATTGGTGCAACGTCTGTGTGGGCCAGCAGTTAAGAACAGCAACACGGACAGTTAAACGGTCAGTGGGCGTAAATGGTTAGCCGTTGCACAACCGTACAATAAAACCTCTCAGGCTGCACATAACCAGGCCGTTCTCACATGTCATTGGTAGCGATACATACAAAAAGCAATGCAATATGAATATAATCCAGGGAATTGTGAGCCAGGACAAGTGACAAGTGGCTGGTTGGGCCTCAAATCGACGGACTCTCACCCAGGAGATCGCCGTCAATGTCACGCCTGTGGTTCTTTTAACCAAACCATAATCTGCTCCTCAGCCTAACCGAGTTGCGTTGCCTAAACGCAGCAGGGACCGATTGAAATGTTCCAATTATAACTTCTTCTCGTAGACGCTCTAACAACTGCTGTGTGAGGACGCTACTGTATGTGTGCTTGTTGAAAAGAAGGAGAAAACATCTCTCGCATCCACGTCTGAAATGAGTGTGGCATTCTCCAGTCACTTAACGTTGCTCTTTCTCTTTCTTACTGCCGCTCAGACATCAGTCTACCGCTGCCATGGGAGCTGGAGGCTGAGCTTTTCACAAATATGTACAAAAAAAACAATTTCATGAAAAACACAACAACAATACGCAAAGTAGTTGTAGTATCAACATAGTTTATACACAAAAAAGTGAAATTCATAATTCGAACTCCGGTTCAACTTTCTTGTTGGTTAATAAAAAGCGTTCCACGAGGCTTCATCTCGTGTGACGCCGTCACCGAGTCGTACGCAAGCGCCCTACGCTGCCTCGCCGCATTCAAACACTGTGATAACTTAACTAAAGGCTCGCGCTCCTCCAACATTACACCAGTCTGGTCTTTCATCAAATTCATCTGCGATGATGTTACACTAATTGGATGTTCTATTATTCATAATAGCAGACGTTTTTCTTGGAACTCTGCCTTTCATTAAAACACAATAGAAGAAGACCGGGTGTTAGCAAAGATTTAGTTAATATTTCATCAGATAGACCATCGGTGCACGTCCGATCCACAAGCACAACAACGGGCAGTTGCAGCCAGGATGAAGGCAATTAGCCAGACTTCCATAACAGAAGGCCTCTACCCCCTAAAAGCTTTTCACATATTTCTGGCATCCTCTATTCGCCGTCCCTCAACACCTCATTTCGTTGCCATCGAGAGAGACGGAGCAGCTGAGAGGGCCGACGTAGCGCCGCGTCCCTCTTTGTGCACTCGGCCGCTGGCAGACAAACGCACAAACACCAGGATTCTTTGAGAACAATTCGAACATCCTGCGCGCACGGCCATGATTCCCATTAAGCATTCATGATTCATCTGGATTTTATATTATAGCGTTGTGAATTTTTCATGCGTCTGCCCCTCTCCTCCTCCACTTCCCACCCACCCCTGTTCTGATCTGGAAAAAAAAAAGGAGAATTAATCAAACATAGGAGGAAAAAAAGAAAACATCCAAAGTGTCAATTTCACACACATACACACACACACACACACACACACAAGAAATGTGTGTTTCCATCACCAGCACCTGCTTGTTACATCCAGGGTATATTTTTCTGAAGTCAGTTCATTTTTAAGGCTCAGGCTGGATGTGTCACATGCACCTTGGAGACACAAACACAGGGAAGAGGCATTGTTAGAGGGATACAGGTGTCTTCACAGGTAGAGTGTAAGTCGGGTGGGAGAATAAAGTATGGGGGGGGGGTGCTGCCCTTTTACGTTCCGCCCCCCCCCTCCCCTCCCGTGGCTGTTACTTCTGCTCATTTTTTTGTTCTTTCTGCAGAAGGGATCATTAAACCGAAATAATTCATTTGTGAGAAAGGTCAAAGCCACAGTCTGGTGGCACCCAGATACCAGAATCAGGAGTGGTTGCATTGAAGGGGAGAAGAGAGCAAAGGATGAGCATTGATTTCTGTGTGTGTGTGTGTGTGTGTGTTTTTTTATTGTCAACTCCATGATTGAGGTGAGCAACCTTCTGCCATCCACTCAGCAGGGATGATAATCATCATCTTTAATACCTGTTATAGGTGAAGACACCGATCTCCAAGTAAATGTCACATCCACTGTTTACCGCGGCCGCTTTGTTGTTATTATTACGTCGCATGAGGCGGGTGAGCGAGCTGGGGAGGGAACTAGGGAAGGAGTGAGGAGGGGGGAGAAGTAAGGAGGCGGAGGAAGAGGTTTGAGGACTGTCATCTTTTATGTGCCAGAAATAGGCACTCACTCCCCCCTGCTGATCCAACCCCCCCCCCCCCCCCCCCATTGTCTCCCCGGCCTCCAGCCCACGTGCTCCCAGCAAACCGTGAAGCCAAAATGCACATCCAGTCGCACAATAACAACATCCATTCTTAACAAGATTACTCCCGCAGTCCCAGTTTGGCTGATGGGACGTGTATGGGAGCGGAGGCGCAGGGATAAGCCGCCTGCAGCATTTCACATGCGCTGGGCTCCATCCATAGGAGAGGAGCCGCCTGGGGAGCGCAGCCAAACACTGAGCCCACAAGAGTACACTGGCACAGGGAGCCGGGTCTTTAGCTGCCGCCGCCGCCGCCGCTGTGCTACCATGTCAGAGGCAAGGGCCAATTAGCAGGTTTCAGATAATCATAATCTTTTGATTTGAATAATCAGATTTGAATAATTGTAACCTCATTTACTGCTACCGACGCTTGGCCGGTGTTTTGACTGGGAAACACGCCGCAGCTTCATAAGTAAGCAGAATGTCCGACATCAGGCTCTTTAACGCCGACTTAATTTAGTCGCCTCTCGCTGCCTGTTCAGAAAGCGATCTCGCGCGGCCCGGTGTTCTGTCTAACACAGCAACAACTGCTTGGATGTCAGCACGAGACGAAGGCCGAGGTGGCTCAAGCCCACCAGATTGCGAATGCGTCTCTCGACGTTTCGAAAGGGAACCGGGCTAATTTAGCCAAAGCGGCGCACGAGCCAAGCTCCGAGGTGAAGCGCTTTAATTCCTATAAATTAGTTAGAGCAAAGTTCAAGGCAGAGAGCCAGATGATTTAGCCTGCTAAGCGTTCCACCTCCGCACAGGCCGGGCCCGGTGAGCCGGGGAGAGTGAGGGAGGAAAAGTGAGGAGAGGGGGAGGGAAGGCAGTTAAAAGGGGGCTGGGGTGGGGTGGGGTGGTGGTGGTGGTGGTGGGTGTCGGACTTAATGGGAGAAGAGGGCTTTTTTTTCGGACTTCCACAGGAAGAGTTTGACGCCGTTGACTGACAAAACACTGACTTGGGAGAGGGTTGAACGCGGTGGTGTGGTCCAAGGTGAAACCATAAAGGGCCCATTTACTATGAATTAGCACACTGATGCCCCCCCCCCCCCCCCCCCCTCCCACGTGAGCTCCTCACTGTACAACATGGATTTAATCACGCTGAGCCACAGATGCGAGTGATAGCGGCGAGCTTGTTATTTTGCTCAGGGACCACGAAAGCAGCGCGAATGGATGTGCTTTGCTGTTAAATTATAATTGCAGCTGATGCATGTACACAGGAGAGCATCCGGGGATCACGGACGAGACGCGCCGTGCGCCTCCTCACGATACACTCAGCTGAAACATGATTTCTGCTCCCTCGTGAAAATAGCCGGGGAAGGAAAATGCGGTACAGTACGCGATCGAATGCACGGCGGTCGCCAGGCGCATTCATGCGAGAGGAGAGGCGGGACATTGGGAGCCGCGTGTTTGTGCATGCGGGTGTGTTTGTCTGCCAGATTTGAACGCGGTCTACAGTGCTTCTATTAAATGATCACTGACAGGCTGATTATATGACTTGGCAATAACATTGAAGATAGAAGCAACGGCGATACAAAAAGCATGAACGCCAGTGACGATGAGGTCACCGGCGAAGTGGAAATACCACCGAATTCACACATATCGAGCAGTTTAGAGAGGAATCTTTCATGGATGTGACTCCGCTGACTCTCCGGCTACGAAGCTTCACGGACACGCTGTGTTTACCGGCGCACACACACAACCCCTCGTGTCTAAATATACTCCATCCAAGCCTATATCGTTTTAATCCATAACACCAAATAAATGAAGGGACTGCTGTATGACACAAACACGCGCGCATGCACGTCCGCAGCTTGTTAATGGGAACCAGGGCGACAACACAGAGCCATAGACAACCTGTCAAGCTCTTGGAGGGCAGCACTAATGTGATCCCACAGCTCTATCAGAGCCACCGCTGGGCCCGGTGTTTTATTACAGACCGGGAGGGACAGACAGAGGGAGAGATTGGAAAGCAAGAGGGAGACTGTGACCATGGACCCATTGATATAATGGCCCTGCCGGCATTAGTGATATACTGTACAGGTGAGCCTCGGGGAGAGAGAGGGGAGCCCGGTAACAGAGAGGGAAAGGAGGTAGAAGCAGAGGGCAGAGGGATGTAAGCATGCTTCTTTTTCCTTTTTTTTTTCTTTCTTTCGTAAATTACACAAGAGGAGGGGATGGAGATCTAAGAGCTGAGAGACAGAGGAGCTGCTGCTACACTGCAGCTCAATACGGATCTTTGTGGCGCTGCCTGAAGAGAGATTATAGAGCTGTATTCCAGGAGCTGTTGTGGGTGTGAGAAACCGAATGGCATGAAACGAAGTCCAACAAACATCGACGGTGCTTTCCATTCCTGGATTTGATGACAGCTTCTTCTTCTTCTTTTTTATTCAACCCGCTCCCACTATGGCACTGGAACCTGTGTCTAATTTGGGCTATATTTCAGAATGTATTATACCCGAGCCAATGCTTGTAATTTATGTGTCATAATGGCCATCAATCACTTGCGATAATTCGGCTAATATTACTCGTTAACTCCCACTCCTCATCCATCAATCAAAGGCAGAGCCAGACATCCGCTCGACTGTTGGAGCCGGAGTGAATGCAGATTAAGGTCGGGGATCTTCGCTAATCTGGTGGGGGCCACATCGGCGCGACTCAGTCGAGAAGGGGGATCAACCTTCGCTCCGTTGGAAACCAGCATCAGCGAGGGCCTCCGGCAGCACCGGGGAGTCTCCGGCGGCTGCATTTAGGACTCAATCCCGCCTTAGCTTTGACTCGCTGCCCCCGCATTTCCGAAGCCAGACACTTGGAGAAGATTTTAACAATATCATTGTACCGCACCCTATTGGCACTGGAGGCAATCTTACTCCGGCTCAAGAGTCGCTCTCTCTCCGTAAACTCCCCGTCGCACAGAGAGAAGGAGGGAAGGAGGTGGAGGTGGGGGACAGAGGCAGAGACCGAGAGAGGCAATCCAGCCGAGCAGAAGTAGCGCGCATCAGTATTTATAGACTTATGTCCCACATCTTGTACTAGCAGTCCAAAGTGCAGAAAGCAACAAAAGGAACAAAAAGTTCTGAATTGAATTCTTAGTCGATGTGGTAAACGTTGAATAGCGGTGAGCCATGGAAACTCCACTTTATCAGATACGCCATTCAGTAAATGAATAAATACATATTAAGGGCACCTGCTTTTTTCGAGGAACACTCGGAGCTGTGGTCTCTTTTCCCCTGAACGTACCTCTAAAGGTTACACTATTGTAACCCTAGTTCTATCCGCACAGGTTGAGCCCCCTGCTGGACTGTGTGTCATGTTCTCCTGCGATCACAGGCACGCATTCGCCCCCACACTAATTTTGCTTCAGCGTAACCGGCCAATCAGAATGTGCCTACGCGAATATGGTCAGATGGCACGGTATAAAGGGCAGCACCACCAGCTGCCTGTTATTGCACATCCTCTTCAGCTACAGCGGTAGAGCGCTCCACCTGTGCTTACAAAACTAGGTTTACAATACCTTCACCGTGGTTCTCCGCCCTCTACTGGAACGTGGAAACACGCTCTGCCGCTACATAACATTGCCCCAACCACGCGGATCGTGACCGGCTCGAGGTTAGTCGCCACAGCCGGCCTGCTTCTTACGCTACGTCAATGCACATCGGTGATGTGCATCAGTGGGCGAATGCGTGCACTTGATAGGAGGAGAGTATTACCCATCTGTTAGAGGGTACGGCCTGTGTGAGTTAGAACAAAAAAGAAACCATTTCAGACCACTCACTACTGGAAAAGGGGTCTTCATTTTTGAGGAGGGAGCACAGCAAACATCACTTACATTACAGAACACCCCCTCTAGAAAAACACCTTTTAGACTTCCTGTACTCCACCAATCTGATGCTACTGTGGACCTTCTTGTTGGGAATCCAACAGCTTCTTTGGAAGAGTGAAGCCTGTGTTTCTTTCCCCCAGCACACAAAGACAAAGCCATTTCCTTTCTTCTGAACATATCCATTTTCAATAATCAAAGCCTTTTTTTTCTCCCCTTTTCTGTATCACTGTCAGTCTTGCAGTTCAGCCTGAATTGATGAATATTAATGGCTGATTATCAATTCTCTTTGTGCAAAAAAACACATACAATGCCGTGGTGGATAACGGCGTTGGACAATGGGATGAGGGATCAGTCTATTTACCACATCTGCTCCCCAATTTGGCAGACTTGAATCCACCATTATCAATCCTCACACGCCATATGCTGAATGATCGCCGCCAAGTAAAGGAGCCTTGAAAAGTTACGTCTGAGGCCGTCGGATCCGGCGACGCTAACTGCCGTGAATCTGCCTCACACTACAATCAAAGAATTCAGATGTTGCTTTGGTGCAAACACAGCAACTTGTTCAGTGTTTGTCTTTTTGTTCAGAGGCAACGTTTTGCCTTTAATGGCCTGATGTAAATGAGCTGCTTCTTTGTAGGTTTGAATAATTGAAACGGCTTTGATTGAAGAGGCAAAAATGGTGCGAAAGCACGGCTGACGTTGCATTGAGGCTGGATAGGCCTCGTGCCAAAAAAATCAAGGAAAGTTCTCGAACAAGACTACAGAAACCTTATATACTAAAGAACACTGATTCTATTTTAAAACCCGGGCTACAGTTTTCCATCATGGCTGTGCAATTGTAAATCGAGAGCTGCTTTCCCTTAAAGTACCCTCCGCTAGCCTTCCAATGGCCTACATGAGAGTCTTTACTCGCTGAAGTGGCGTCTCCCACTCGTCGTCAACAATGGGCCAACGCACGTCGCCTCACTCAGCCCGCGCTATATTCAATCCTATCGGCCTTCAACACTCCATTTGCCTATTTCTACCCTTAATGACGGGTTATTTCTGAACCGTCCCCTGGCTCACGATGAGTAATCCTAAAATCCCTTCCAACGCCGTGTTCGTTTTTAAGCTACAGCCGAGCAACAAGCTTTCCACAGCTGTCTCCCCTGCTTCACTTTAACAGGTACCGCATGTCTGCTCCCCCGACGCCAACGGGACTGATGGGGGCTGACGAACACGCCGCTCAGTGAATCACAATGTCAAGAGAAACGACGCGCCCGGAGAAGAACAGCGAAAGGGAAGGGTGCTGTCACGCCTTGTGGCCGTCCTCCTCGCTCTTCCACAACCTCCGCCTCCTTTAAATCCTCCTGCCCCCCCCCCCCCCACACCCCCACACCGCTTTCCTGCATTTATGCTAATAGCCTCCGCTGAGAGAGAACACCGAGAATGACACACCGTTAAAAATCGATCGCGCAATCTCTCTCCGTCCCTCTCGCAAACACTATCTCTCACTCCGCTCCCCGGCTTCGGGTGTAGTCGAGGGGAGCCGCAGTCGCAGGCAGACGATCGGGGGACGCACGCGCTGTATAATTAAACCTCGGAGTGAACCGGCCATAAAAAACTATGGGATGGAAAGAGTCCAATCGTGGCCTGGACTTCCTTGATAATAGGCCCACAACCACACACGCAGAGGAAAGGGGGGGGGGGGGACTCTACAAAATACACAGGGAGCTGTATGACCAATTTGAATCACACCTTCCCACCCATTTCATCCATTTTTTAATTAAGCGTGAGAAAAGGGGAAGAAAAGGGAACGGGAGGGAGAGAGATTTATAGTCTTGAACCACTACAGTGCCATATTGGTTTAACATAGGACTTATCTCAGCTCTGCCAGCCATAGTCATGAGCACTTAACCTTGCAGTGAACGCAACCTATCATCATCATCATCATCATCGCCTCGCAAAAGGCAATGCCGAGTTCTTCTTCATCCCCTCCCCTCCCCTCCCCCCCCCCCTCCCCCGGCGCCCTGCCTTGTGCCACCGATCCTTGAATGTCCTTCGACAAGAGAGATACTCATACCTGTGACTAACCTGTCCTACAGTCAAGTTTGTTGCGAAGCATTAGCCGAGGCCTTGAGAGGAAGCATCCTTCATGCACACTTGATTTTGTGCCACCAATCCTCCGCCGACAATCCGAGGAGCGTTTCACACTCGGGCCACAGGCACACGGCGTGATATTCAGAGTGTGTGAGCTCGGAATTATGACTCACAACTCCTTCATCCATCTTGTTCTTCTGTGGCTTTCTTTTTCCTTTTTCAAGAAACATTTTCAAGTAATCTATCCATCAATATATAACCAGGTTGACATGTCGAATATCTGGCAGCCGAGATCTAACCTTTGGATTCCGAGCTCCCGTACGTATGCGGTCACCGCGGCCCCGGTGAGTGCTTGTTTGTTCCAGCGCTCTGACGAGCAGCCCTCGTCGAATCCAGCAGAGGCTGCCTAATTGACTCGCTTGAAAAATTAATGCATCACTTAACAGCATTTTTGTGTTCGTATGGTATTTAGAGAACACAGGTGCAAATCCCACATGGGGGGACATGTTTAATTGATGCAGCCATATGACAATGCTGGGGACAGAAGAAGTAGAAAGAAAAAAACTAGACAAGAGGAGGTGAAATTAAAAGTATTTAAATGGACCGGGTGACTTATTCTTCTAGTGCAGCGCCAGTGCTTTCAGTTGCCATGTCTGAGGGGGTTGGAAAAAAAATATATAGTACAAGGCACTACAATAGCAATATGTCATAAACAAGAAAGGCCTACCAATTAGCCACCACAACACTGTTTGCAAAAGCTATTACTGAACGAGATCAAATATGCTCATGGCCTGCATTCCTGCCCATGCCAGAGAGGCTGGGCAATATATATATATATATATATATATATATATATATATATATATATATATATACATATTCTGGGGGAGGGAAGAGAGCGTGGCAGCCAGGCGGACTCTCCCCAGGTGAGTCCCAGCAATGAGCTGTGAACAAGCTGCTTTGGCCACGCTGGCCAGCACCCTTCCCCTCCTCTGAAAAGCTGCCTGACACCTCCACACGGGCCAGGGAGCAGGTGGCCCTTAGCCGCAGGATTACCCCGCAGTTCTGTTCATTATATGGAGCCGCGGTGGTGAAAACCAAACCACAGCTCAAATGAAGTGATATGAAACCATGCCCATACACACAACACAAGTTAAAATAAAAAGAGACTTTCTCATGCACCTGTATTTTGTGTGGAAGATAGAAATTGAGGTAAAAATAAATAAAAGAATAGTTACATCCCGTGTGACTGCTACATAGTTTCTTGCATTTCAAGGACATCCAACACAGCAGAAAATGTTGCCACCATTATTTGATGAGAGTTTAATTATTTCCAAAAGCATTTTGAGACCCCCCCCCCTCTTGTTCCCATATCTCTGCTTCCCCTCGACAACCAAAACCCTCACACTGCCCATGGGAAGTAAAAAAAAAAGAAAACAGAGGGAGCATTCAAATGGCCGAATTAATGTTTCCACATGATAAGCGAGCTTAATATAACGCTGACAATCACAGCACTCACCCTGCCAACCAGAATTGGATCGGGTCCAGAAAATTCCTCCAGCACAAACATTTGATTCCAAACCCATCCTCTCTTGGCACGGCTCAGTAATCTTTGTCCTTCGCCAGGACCGCTCGCCTCCGCTGCGGACCCACCAGTTTGTGTGCTTTTGGACTGGCCTATGATGGGAGTCATAGACACACAAGGAACACAAGTAATCCACACCAGCAGCAAGGACATCCACAGATCCACCAGCATCTCCTCGGACCGCTTCGGCATCCTGTCGTTGTGTGTTTTGTTTGTTTGTTTGTTGGACGAGACTCTTCTCTCTCTCGGCCTCTGGTTTCCAGCCCCTCTCCTCAGATCAACGGCTCCTTCTTAGATAACAAGGAAAAGGTTACTTGTGTCCTCTTTGAACGGCGGAGCTTGCATTCATGGTGTGATAAAGGTCACTCGCATGGCTTGGCATGCCTCCATAGCAGTCGGTGAGGGGTTGAGGAGCGCGGCGCAGCATCCCGTTGGCGTTATTCCGAGGGGGAGACCTATAAGGGAGCAATCACAGTCGATTGTTAGCCGCCTTTTAGTCGTGTGAGGAGTTGTCGGGAGGAGGTGGGGGAGAAAAAGGGGAGGTAGGAATAAGAGAGTAGAAATATTTGAACAAATCAGATAAGACAGAGAGAGAATGAGCGAGAGAGAAAATTCTCATTTTCGTATAAGAAGTCAAGATGTCACTTCATCATTACAAATGATCTTTCTGTAGCAGACATGACCCTTTATTCCAATCTTGTTGTCATATTTTGCCGCTACAGGCGAACAACAAATGGGTTTGCCTGTGCTCTGAGGCTATCCAGCTCACAACATCAGATTGCCTCCCTTTAATCTGTTGTTCTGGGGATTATCCTGGAAAAAGATGTTTGAGCAATTACATGTTCCTTATGATTAATGCTTTCGCAACACATTTTGTTTGAAATGGTGTTTTGGGCAGCGATCAGACACCCGGTGCATGCACTGCACTAGTGTAAGCTCTAGATACAGTGGGTGGCTGCAGGTGAGCGCTACAATGTCAACAGCGCTGCAGCTCCCTGATATCATAGTAATCCAGATGAGATCAGTGTGAGGGTATTTAGACGAGCTGTTTAATCAAATATGTCATATTACAGCGGAAGTGACTTTTTTCAAATCAACACTTTTTTTTTTTAACAAGAAAAAAAATGTCCACATTAAATACAACAAAGTGACACAACTACGCAATAATGTCAACTTCGACCTTTAATAAAAAAAAATAGCTTTAACGTCCATTTAAGCCGCTCAGTCGCTTCCGCGTGAAACACACTGGTGCGCATTGTTCACCAGAGGAGGGGAAAAAAAAAAAAAAAGCACAAGGTTGGCTTTGAGCTGTCCTCGGCTGTAACTGCTGCAGGTGGACATGCTATGCTATGTCCGCCGTGCCGGTGTTAGTTCTGGTAACTTTTGCTACACGCAGTACGTCGCTGCGGTCACAATGCTGCGTGGATCCACGGACGCGTTTTCAAGGACAATAAGGTGTAACGTGTTCCACCTGAAGCCAACTGCGATGTCACAAAGTGTGGAGTGATCCGAGTTACTGTGACATCCTCCAACTAACCCGGAGACCAAAAGATGCAGGGACGGATTATTTTGTATTTTATGTATTTAAAAAAAAAAAAAGGAGAATGAAGGGAAATAAATAAAAATAAAAAATAAAATATCAAGCTGTTAAAATACTAAATTATAAGCCATCTGAATTTAACCATTAATATCTGATGTGACATAGTGCTTTTCCCTCTCTTTTTGTGTGCATTTTAAACCACTGTGGTGCGTGACTAAGCAGACGGTTTCAGCACCACGGGGTTAGGACAGCTCCCCGCCAGAACGCAGCCGCTCCAGACGGCTCGGCCGCGAACCGAGCGCCTGGCAGCGGAGGAGCTGTCCACGGTGCTCCATAAGCAGGCGCAATGCATTTCTGTTTTCCGACGTCTTCATCACCCGGCGGAAGAATTAAAACCGCAAAGTTTGAACTACTTGCCTTGAACGCCTCTGCGTTAGTCTGCGGCACGTACCCCGATCACCCGAATTCGCCCTCTCTCTGAAGTTTTACCCTTTGAGGAGACATCGCTTCCAATCAGCCCGCCTCTCAGTGCCTCAAATGTGGCACTAGAGCGCACAGGCGGTCCAATTAACGGGAAATAAACCACATACAGGCGGCGTGTGTGCGACTTCTAAACGCGGCAGACGCAAGGGAAATGTGAATAAAGAAGGAAACCCAAGTTGCAGACCTTCCGGTATACTTGCTCTGTCGCTCCGTGCCGGGGGGGAAAAATGCACTGCATCCCCGCCACGAAGAAGTCCCGTTAAACCCCTCCGACGCTAATCAGTAATACCTGTTAGGTTGATATAGCCCATCGCGGTGGCGGGTGTACTTACCGGTGGGACTTGCATCCTTCCCCGCTGCTGCATCGTTTCACTGTTCCTTCAAAAATACGCAAAAAAAAGAAAAAAGAAAGTCCAATGCGTTTCATTCGAGGCGGAGGGGAAATGAGAAACACGAACCAAAAGGAACCCGCGGAGAGGCTAGAAATCCGTCCCGCAGTTTGTCAAGGCGGAGTGACAGTGTTGGGGTTGTGTAGTTGAGAGCTCCGACAGGCTCGCCGGCCGACTGGAAAAGTGAGGAGGAGATGGAGGAGAGACGCGCGGAGGCGAAGAGAGCCTCCCCTCCACGGCGCTCATTGGGTTGATGAGGAGCCGGGTCAACAGGCGCACAAATGAATGCATGCCGCTCTGCCCAGCCACCGACGCGCAAAAAAGGTTACCGTCTGAAATTGCCAGCTATGCTGCAGCTGTAGATGTTTCATAGGTGTGCGCAGGTAAAAGCCCTCTCATTACTGCGTTCTTCTCCTCTCTATTCTTCTAACTTGTCTCTTTGCTGAGGCAGTGACGCATGAGTTGACCGTCAATTCTCTCGGTTATTAGCGGAACGGCACAGGCCACGGCGATTAGTGAAACGAAACCTAGGCTTCTCATTTACACTGTCACTCGATAGGGTTAAAGCAATGAGCAGATGGACGCGCGCATTGTAGCCCCAGTTGGCACAACAGTAACGCAAAACTACAAGTCTTTTGGGGGTCCCTGCATTCCCGCAGCCCCCTTAAAGTGACACTTCTACGGTTTAGTGTATTTGTATTCTTGACACATTAACGTGTCTGTGGGTGAAAAACTAAGTCCCACATCATTAAAAGACAAGGGAGCAGGGAGAGTGTGACACGGGTCTTATTAAGACAGTTAGTGAAAAGGTCATGCTCGTCATCGCGTGGCTGGATGTGAGTGTGTGAGCGTTTGACAGCACGGGGGGGGGGGGGCACGCTGCCGTCCACGGGAGAGAGCCCTCTAGTGTTTGTCCGGGTACTCGGCAGCAGCCAAGCAGGCCTGGGGGGGGGGTACTCTGACCAGAGAGGAGTCTCGCAGTACTGTCTGACCCCCCCCCCCCCCCCCCCCCCCCAGCTGTGAGACGCTCTTCATGAAACGCACTTCAGCCCCACCGAGTTTTAAACACTGCCTCCGCGTGCCGTCGTTCCAACGACGGCGTCACATTTTCCCACCACCGCTTCAGCGCGCGCATGCATAATATTCAGTGAGTGGAAAGAGTGAAATTTCCGCGAGCGCAACACGTTATTTGCGCGAGGTGCCGCGCAGCACCTTTCAACACAACAGAGCAGCTCCTCTTAGGCTTCGCCTGGCGGAAGCCCTTTTTGACCCGAGTGCCAGAGAAGCCAATTAGCAAAGACATCAAGTCTACCATTATTTATTTCTGTACCGTTTAATTTTCTTCCCACTCACACTTTGATGTTGCAGCTGCGTTTCAGATGGGAATTCTCCAATCATCTCTTTTTAAAAGCTCCTGCTGCATAATGCATTAGGCTGTAAATGTTGAGCCATGTTTCTCTTGCTCGATATGAGTGAGAATTTCTTTGACGGACACATATTGTGTGTGTGTGTGTGTGTGTGTGTGTGTGTGTGTGTGTGTGTGTGTGTGTGTGTGTGGATAGAGTTAAATGTATAAAACAGGACTGCTGCAGAGGGCTGGTCATTTAAAATCACTGTACATGTTTGAGTGAATAAAAAGCAGCGGATAGCTTAACCTGTTGTGATGTAATTACCTTTATGATGCATCTAATCTCGCCCTCTTTCTCTCTGTCTCACACACATATGCACATAACACAACACAGTGTAAACGCACTAATACAACCATGCAAAACACAATTCATGCTCTTTGAAACGTAGGTTGAAAGCTCTTTATTTACTTGGTAAATATTTTCCCTAAAGTTAACCCATCGATAAGACAGAAAACACTCACATGAATATTTGTATAGCAATAATGTCTTGGCAAGAGACACATTCAGTTGTGACACGTTTGATATTGGTGGTCCAGTTATTGAGGGCATCACAAGGTCCTCCTTCTTCATGCTTTATTCTCCTACAAATGTACATTTCTGCTTGTTACATGTATACAATCTTTTTTTTTAATAAAGAAGCTACTTGGTACGTTTAGGAAAAGATTATGCTTTGGGTTAGAATAAGTACGGAATTACTTTGGTGATAAAATTACGTGACAAATAAGTCCATGTTTACCTCTGATTTCACGGGGGACCCTCTCTTGCTCTTTATACTTCACCATGAACGATAACATGAATTACATGCGTATTGGTAATACATGACTTCCACAGCTTTGAACGGTGCTTGAGAACCGCCTGGGCATTGACACACAGTACTGAAGCTGTGTCCTACATTCAACTCATCTGGTACCATTTCACTGTTGAATAAAATCGTACTCTAAAAGGAGTGGGACCCACTGGGACCGATGCTCATTCACTTCCTCCTCCCAGGATTTCCCTTAAGATCATTTAGAAGCTGCAGTGACATCTAGGTGAATCTGAAACCATCATTCAAAATCCTGCAAATGAGACGGTTCCAGCTTCAAATTAGTGATTAATTCCACCGGCATGGCCCCTGCCAGTGATCAAAATATCAGATGGCTGTGAAAAAAGGCAAAGTAAGTGAAGGGGAAATGGTCTTTAGAATCCAAGCATCCTCAATCGATCATTAGTCACTGCTTTGTCAGCGGTATTAATCACAGAGCTGTTGCAGTGTGCGCCGCTGACTTCCACGTCTGAAACCCCGCACACCGAGTCGGCGCCGCAGCGGCCGCTGCCAGACGGAGACGTTGTTGTTTGATTCAGATTCTCTTCTGTGTTATTTGTTCGGTGACCGATTACCTAGAGCACGAGCACTCGTATGTTTAGTCACACCAAGGTCTTCTCAGTTGCAAATTTATGAGCCTGTTAAATTCAATTCAATGTATTTCTGTAGAGCCCAAAATCACAAATCACAAATTGGCCTCAGAGGACTTTACGGTCTGCACACATGTGACATCCTCTTGTCCCAGAACCCTCACATCAGAACAGGAACCCAAAAGAACCTTTAACGGGAGGAAAGAGGGAGAGACCTGTGGGAGAGCAACAGAGGAGGGTCCTCTCTCAGGATGGACAGAAGTGTGATAGATGTCATGTGGACACAATGAACAACACTACAGAGTTACAACACATTCACTGCATATGACAGAACCACGACAGGGGGCCGGACCAGGGTCCAGCTACAACCAGGATCCACGAGAACCTGTGAGGAGAGAAAGCACAGAGACTCTGGTGAAGAAGTCAGTAATGTGCGTTAATGGTATCGGTAATATAAAATAGTAATGTGAGTAATAAATCAAATTGATATTAGCAGTGGGAGTCAGCAGGGCCAGGTGTAAATGTCATCAAAGACACGTTTTGGTGAATAACCCACCAGGGCTGGCCAAGATTCTGACTCAACAGCCATCACTCAGTTTGATGAGCGTTCACCATAACAGCGTCCAGCCGAAGGCTGAGCTTATACCAGCGGCTACGCTTTTAGCTTGATGTTCTGCTTCTTTACTTTGCTAGAAAGTCAGAAAGTATAAAAAAAGTATCTTGGTTATTCAGCCCTGCTATTTTTAATTTCAGAATGCTTGATCAGTGCCACTTTGGATCTGATACTGACTCATGGAGGCACCCTTTACCGCCTTTGTGAAAGACACCGGGCTTTCAAATAACATCTGGGTCATTACTAGACCGCCAACTGACGTACTATGAAGAGCAAGAACGTAAATGTACAGGACGGCTGGATGGATGCATCAAACAAACACAGGACTTTCACCCAGGAGGCCGCTGTGAACATGAGTTTATGGTCTAAACTGCTAGTTTCAAGTCTTCTTCAATACGGAATGATGTTCATTTTGTAAATGATGGTTCCTCCATAATTGGCTCCTCCCTCTTCGGGTGCACGGTGCTCTCTGTTTTTGCTTGGTAGCTGCTTGGCAGCAGAACACCAGCTCAAAGTATAACTGTATTGCAATAAATGAACACAAATATATGACGAGAGTGTCCCTGACTCAACCAATCGTTAACGCCATGATGAATAAAATCGCTCCTTATGTACAGCCTATTTTCATAACGTTGATTTATTTTACTGTAGTTTTGTTACTTAATAACTTACATGCTTCACTAATGCCAGTTATGTTCTTGAACGTACTCATTTCAACCCAAACCAAGAGTTTCTTTTAAACCCAACCTCGTACTTTCTTTTGTAGGAACCTAATCTAGTGCTGCAGTTTGTTGCGTATAACTAAGTAACCCTATGTCAGAGGTTCATTATGAAATGACACCATGCATGTCTATCGAGTGTAAACAAAACTGACACTAGAGCGTCATAGTTTGAGGATAGGACCATCGTGTTGCTCTCGACTATTGTAATGCAGGGTGCTTTTATTTAAGTCAAGAAGCTGTGGCACGTCTGCAGTTCAGCTTCAGGTCCACAGCTGTCCCACATCACCCTGCTGCTGGTTTCATCAGACCGGCTTCCTGTCTTTGTTTTGAGGTCAAAGTCAAAATGTCGTTAATTTAAGACGTGACACGATTTGAAGTCCAGCTGATCACAGTCCGTCCACTTTATTCAGGTATTCATTCATATGCTTTTCAACTGTGAAGCACTTTGTTACCATTGTTTTTATAAGCACTTATTTGCATTATGGATTAATCTGCCAGTTCTTTTTTTCAATTAATCAATCACTTTGTCTTAAAATTGCTTAAAAATAGTGACAAATGCAGATGAGGATTTCCCAGAGCCCAAGGTGAAACATTCCAACGTCGTGCTGTTTGACCAACAGTCTGAAACCCAAAGTGGAAACAAGGAATGGGAGGAACCTCTGCTACACAGTATGACTGAAATGAACAATCAGTTACCACATTTGTTGCTTATTAGTTTTGACTTAACGATGATCACTGATTCTGACCGTGACAACTCCTCTGTGTTGACCTGAACTTAACTCATAAAACACTGATCTTTGTTATAACAACCGTGGCTCGTTTGGAGCGCAAGAGACCCGTTTTGTTGCTCAGGTTGGAGATATTTTTGGTTCAGTTATTGAGGCATCGTCACACAGGATTTGAAACATTCACACTAGAGCTGTGTCATTGTATATCTAACTCGTCTGGTACCGCTTCATTGTTAAAAGAAATATGCAGCTTTAAAGAAATTAGGAGCATCGGGACCGATGCTGATTCACTTCCTCCTCTCAGGATTTCACCGGCGATGAAGAGACTAAAGCGACTGTAGTTTCCCCTTTTGGTCGCAAACTTGTCTCGCTAATGTTTTTGGGCTTCTGCCACAATCACTGGGGCAGCAGCAAGGTTACAATGATGATATCAGGGAGTTAGAATGCAGTTCACATCTTAGCGTGGTTTGGGAGATGGAGGTGGGGAGAATGGCTCTGAGTCTAAACTGACCAAATTATCTTCTTCTTCCTCCTCCTCTTCACCTTGTCCCTGCCTATTTGGTCATTAAAACATTACAATATAATATCAGTAAAAGTGCTCAACTCAATAGGCGTGTTGCTGGTGGACATGAAAGGCTTGTAAATACTCATTGTTCTTCTCTGTCAGGAGCTGCCCTCTCCATTTGACAGTATAATATTAACAGCACAAGGGGCCCAGACTGGTTCCTTCCATTTGCCGCCTTCAAAACCGCCATAGCTGATTTCAGGCAGCTTTTTAAAATATTATTTTTTTGGAGCTGTGAATTGTTTAAAATGTCAAAATATGCAGATTATTCCTGACCTCTTTTGAATCATAAAACGCGGCATTAAATAAAAAATGTATTCCAGTTGAGTAAGAGGATAATATGAAGAAATAGCTCACCAACTGGGAAAACCAGAGGTATACTTTATGTCAAATGTCCAGGTGTTTTATTGCCAATTTTTCATGACTTTATCAAACTATTTGTTCCTAATGACTTAATATCATTGTTGCCTGTTAATGTTTTATTACATTAACAGGCACCAGCCAATCATAGCGTAGCATCAGCCAGCTCCCACCAGGGACCAACAACTGTACGCCTCTGCTTCATAAACTCTCATTTTCGATTTGGAGTTAGCCATGTGTGGCGAGAAGAAGGGTGTGGTTTAAAGTTTACGTGGACCAATAGTATTAGCACAACAACGCCACCTTAGGAATTTCACCTAAAGATGAAGTTTTGCCCACAGTATCGAGGATTCAGAGGACACTCAGGTTCATTATTCTGATGAGCAGGAGACGTGGTTCCACTACAAACAATTCATCTTTATTAATTACAAAAACAGTGGTCCACAGATCATTTTGAACACAACGAGCCCTCTACATTTATTAAAAAGAGATGTGCAGGGCTGCAACTTAGCAGTGGCGAGGTGGACCAGTACAGGTGAGGATCCCAAAAAGAGACACAGATGCACAGGTGAGTCACAAGTGATAAAAGCTCCCCTCTGCTACACATTAGTGACGTTCGTTACCTGGAGCTAGCATCAGCAAATACGTTAGCACATAAATAGCGAGCGTTGGCGCTTCTACGCTACGCTATCTGCTGAAGGTATACTGACTATAAAGGAACAGGGTTTAATTCATTAAATTCATTCTCTTCTTTCTCAGTCGCCAGATGATGTGGTGTTCATTTTCACAGATATTTACATTGTTTACACTTTATATTTTTGACCAGTTTTTGCTGCTAAATCATGAATTCTGGATATATCCTTCTAATGCCTATTGTAGACCCTGCTGTCTGCTTCTCTCTGAAATCACTTTCTCGTCTTTATATCATAACATTTAAAGTGACATATATTCAGGGTGTGCAGTTAGTGACCGTGTGGGCTCCATTGTTGCTCTGACAGCTTGACGGGGGCTGCAGCTGGGGGCGGAGCTTAGCGAAGTCGAAATGCAGCCCGTGCAGTTTTAATAGATAGAAAAAGACGGACAGATTAGTTCTAATTTAAAGTAACTTTATCATTATCAAGGCGTTTAATACACTAATTCCATAACTAATCATGTGTTGAGAAGTCAGCAGTCCTTGCGTGTTAGATGTTGGTAGAATGAGGGTTAAACGCGACGTATTCCTGCTCAGACGACATGCAAAGTGCACAACCAACCGGCTCATGCTTGGAGCCGCCGAGAGGTTTCGGGCGACGTCTGTGTTCGAGCTGGTCGAGATAAAAGTACAGCATGTGGTACATTAGCATTCCTAAAAGTCACACTTTAATTGGTTGCAGATTAAAGTTAATTGATTTAGCTGATAGTTTTAAAGCTCCTGAAGATAATTAAGTGCAGTGTTGAGAATTCTGATATGTTGACATTTTGAGAATGAACAAGCTGTAACGCGAGGGTACAACATAACGTTAACTAACATCTTAATCATGCAAATTAAAAAACACGGCAGATTTAATTATCATCGGTCGAATCATTGGTCCTCATTAATTACATTTGGCTTATTTATTCACTTTCACATATCTATTCCACTTACTTCCCAATTATGCAGGACAGTCCTCAGACCCCCGCTGATATAACAAACAGTGATTCCATTCCTGCTTCATTAGGGGATGCATGTAACACGACGCTCAGGGGATGGAGGGACAAATGGGTATCCAAGGTTGTAGAGCTGCTGCATCAGAAATGAGCATTAGACTTAAATATATTCATGAACATATATATATATATGGTCTGTAATGTATGCCGAGAGGCCTCAACTTACTCTAGTGAAGTAAGTGAATGCACTCAGATTACACACAACCCACCCACACATGTTCATATGCTGTTTTAAGGTAGATTCAACCAGTGAATGAGTCCTTGCTCACACACTGAGTGAACTTTATAGAAAAAAAGGTTGATGAGCGGATGTCGAATCATTAGAAACAGAAAACAGCTGCAGTAAACCCAAGGTTTTCTAAACGAGCATGACGTGTTTTAGGACGAGGCTTGAATTGGATTTTTACTTTGAGCTAATTCACCTAAGACGTCCATGCAACACCATGCCTTCATAACATCCTAAGTTATTGAACTCGTCCACTGTCCATCCTCCACATTGACGTCTCTTGCCCACATTGTTGAGTTTGATGTTAGCTAGTTAGCCTAGCTAACTTAGTGTGCGAGCACATTTGAGCTAACGTTAGCGTTCAACTTGGTCAGGTTAGCCCTCTGCTATTCGGTATTTCAAGACACAAAAACAACTGGAGTGTATGTTGAGCAACATATTAAGTTATTCTAATGATTCTTTTCTGGAGCGTGGGGCGGAGCTTTCCAGAGAACACTACGTCTCGTAGCGGTGAGCACCTTCATCAACACTGGGGGGCGTTTGACTCTTGCCATTGTTGTGATAACTCTGACAGAGTCCATATACTTTGACACTGGGGAATTTACTGTGAGGCTTTTTTAATTTAGCTTTTTGTTCTAAAGTCTATCTGCTAATGAAAGGGATGTGTTTTACTGGTTGCAACAGCCTCAGTTTGAAATTTAGTTGTTAGAGGCAATTAGGTGATACCAGAGTGGTCATAACCTACAGAAGACCATCATGACACACCAAGACAATTACATACAGTAATGGAAACAGTTTGGCTCACAGTTAAAGTTTCCAAACCTCTGTATATCTTCATTGGACGATAGCCTTTTTTTCTGGGTGCTCACAATTGCCCAGAATCTGCACCTATGACGGTGAATGTTTGGTTATGTTGTTCGTTCATCCAACGTCAGAACTCCAATCCTCAAGTAGCCGACTCAAGTTCTTCAGTAGACATCTAGACAGCATCTGTAGGCTCAAGTTGACACACCCATTTGTACGTACTGGTTTGATTAAAGGTGCGTCCGTTCCGCTGAAGTGCATTGAGCGTTTTAAGGTGGTTCTTTATGGAATCTTACATTTAAGAGAACGTTACTTTACGTGAAGCAGCTCTATTCATTAACATCTCTCCATCTATGTCAGCCTCGCTCATGCTGTGTGAGCATTGGGATACAATAGCAAAACTGAATGTGGCAAAAAGGAAGTAATTAGACATTAATTGAGTGTAATGTGAGTGCGAGGTTATAGATGAAGACGAGTGCCGGTGCAAGAGTTCTATGATGAGATGAAGACAGACATCAATAGACGTTGATGGTTGTAATGAATAGAGAGAGTGCCGCCATAATGACACTTTACCTTTAATAGTGCTCATTAAGAAGACTGGCCACTTGGTTGACGAGGATGAGAGATGAGCTGTCGTCAGGATATGGACGAAAGAAGGGCCTTATGAATTATAAAACCCTAGAAGGGCCCAGACAAGTGCAAACCAGGAGCAGGTCCAGTACATGTTGAACAGGGGGGTCAGACTGAGGCACACGCTGAAAGATGAGATATATATACAGATGAGATATATACAGTATGGACAGTGGTCTAGATACATTTGAATACTGTAGGTCTGTATTAGATATGTGGTATGTGAGCGCGTACAGAAGTGCTTGTGCAGTAGTTTAGCAGGGTTGAGTAAGTGTGAGCTAGCAGCCAATATCAATAAATAACCACCGTTTGTAACTCCCAACCATAAACAATAAGCAAAAGTGCTTTCCAACACAGAACATATTGTTTCATTTATGGTGGGCTATAGGAAAAACGGTCTGGCATGAGAAACTAACCGAGTAAACTATGCCAGCTCAGAGACAGACTGCGACACTGGGCTTACTTTCTCATCTCTGCGACTATCAGTGAAGTCGTCCTCTGTGCAACTGAACATTTTAATAAGGTCACGTTTGAAAGTTGATGGTACCCTTTAAAATCCTGTATGCAATAAATGTACATTAACAGCTGAATTGCTTTCGCACAAAACCCAAAGCCTCCTTGTGTGACTCCTTGCCTGATTCTTGCCATGTTCCTCTTGCAGCCTGTTCCTTTAGCGGACTAACGCTCCTGACCTGGACTTCTGTTCCTGACATTCCCACTCACCTGAACACATACGACTACACATCGAGCTATGCAACATGAACGTGGTTCGTTAATTGACAATAACACAGCAAAACTGAAAACTATTGATACAACAGAACAAAATGTTGCTGTGGAACCACATGAAATTCTGTTTATTTTGTAATAGAAAATATCCTGAAGCTCTGATGGACCAAAGGACTTGTGTGATTGGCTACTGTATTATTCCAAAGAGGAATATAAACTCAGGAGATGGTGGTGGGTCATGATATAATCACAGTCTCATGTCAGTTTGTGAATTAGTGATGAAATGCAATCCGTTAGTTCACAAATTGCCAAATTTTTCGTGTCACTCGGAACAACTTCTGTTTCACGTAGACGTTACGCTACAAAACCAAAGTCACTGTATGCAACAAAACCACTTCACACACTTCACCTCACAACAACACTCTGGGACACGCAGTTTCAAACACTGGTCTCGAGCTTGAAAACTCCTGCATTTGTTGGATTCATCCACCGCGCCAATCGCCCAACATGAATGGCTATGGCTTTATTTAAGTGCTTGAATGTGTGTGTTGCATATGTATGCTTGAGTGTTTGCTGTTCTGTAAATTAGCCATGTTAATCACATTCATTTTAATCTTAAATAGCATCATAGTGTGATGCGTAGACGAGTTTCGGCTCATTGTGTAGCTGTCCTGTCGGCAGCATTGCCTTTTTTCTTCATTCTCTCATAACGTTGTTTTTGGCCACAGGAAGCAGCAAACTCACCTACTACAGGCAGTATCAACATTTGGTTGGATTTTTAGCAGCTAAAGAGACAGGTACATACAACATGAGCTGGTGGAGCTACAGGGTGGATCCTGGACACAGATTAGGACGGAAACATGATTCCAAATGAATGTAAACAATCAACTATTCGCTATCAAGTTCTCCATATCAACATTAATTAAAGGTGATGATATGTCAATGTGTTCACATCTTGTCTCTGCTGCCCCAAAGTGTCCAATAAATGAAGAAATCCGCTCTAGCCTAATATGAATAATAGTAATAAGAATTATTATAATTTTGAATGTTAGATATTTTAAGATATAAACTGAAATGCATCCTTAAGCGGCAGACTGATGTGTAACTACAAACCCAGAACAAATAGCTGATGCAACCGTGTCACTGTGCATATAAATATATATATATATATATTTATATATATATATATATTTATATATATATATATATATATATATATATATATATATATATATATATATAAATATATATATATATATATATATTTATATATATTTATATATATATATATATATATATATATATATATATATATATATATATATATATATACATGCAACATATAAGAATATGTTTTGATCTATCCATACATCTCTTGGATACTTGGCAGTGCACCCTGCATTTGAAGATGAACTTAAAATAGCTCGCAGCTTGGCAGCTAATGGGACTACCTAATTCCTTTTTCTTTTCTTGCACCAAGACGAGATCTCAGAGGGAATTCCAGTTCCTAATTAATAATTGGTATATGTGGCTGACGCTCTGTGAGATTATTTGAAGTCATTAGAAAACACCCCCTTCCACTGAATCTTAGGAGAGAAAGAAGGCGACTAGCAGTCCTGCAGGGATTGTACCGCCGCACCAAAAGTGTTTTGTTCATGAAATTTAATTGCGGCATCCACAAACTCGTTCCTATGAGTATTACAAAATAATGACTCTGTTCTAACATGAAATTAAAAGCAAAAATGTTATTTTTTTTTTCTCCGGGCTGGAATAATCTTAATGGAAAAATATGAATGTTAACAGCCTAAGTCCTGTTGTTCTCAGTGCCTTCCTTCATTGTTTGATGATAAATTGCCACTTGTCCTGACTCTCAATCAAATTCCTTCTGCGTTTTGGTTTTCCATATCTTGCAGCTTTCACCGTCCAAAACGACTTCTCCCTTGGCGCTGCATACAGAAAGTTTCCTTTGTTCTCTGGAAAATTGACCAAAAACAGACAGCCTAGCGTGAACTGCTGTTTGAAGACAAACACCGGGAAATACGGTATCATGACAAATTAGTAGAATACGCAATTTGCAACAGCTTTTAGATCATGCCTGACAAATAGGCCTAAAAATAAGATGTAAAAGAAGAACAAAGGGATACAGATATCACAGTCGACTTGTCGAGGGCAGCAGCAGCAGAAAAAAAAAAAAAAGGTACTTCAGGACGGGAGCGTATGGAAAGGGCTCGGGGAGAATGGAAAGCACCAGGACAAACACATCTAGGCTATTGATTTATTGGAGGGTATAGTCTTAGAGACGGGTGCGAGATTGATCAAATGGAAGGTTATCCTTACTCACAGAGGCAAGCTGTTTGCCAATATCCATCACTGGAAACTCAAAATGGCTCAAAGGATCCTTGACATTCCCCAACGCTGCAGTGCAGGTTAGCAGATTCTGAGTGAGGAGGGATTGTTTCAGACTCCACACCGAGGGAAAGGCTGTGCAGTAAAAACAAGGTTAGTGTCCTTTTTATATCAATACAATCTACATCTTCTCTTCTATCTATCCACAAGGGCAGGGCGATAATATTTTATCACTATATATATATATATATATATATATATATATATATATATATATATGAGAGAGAGAGAGAGAGAGAGAGAGAGAGTTTTATGACACAGTCAATTATTGTGATATAAATTAACTAAATTATTTCTGCTGGGATACATCCTACTAAGTTCAGAACTTGTAAAATGACCAAGAGTTGTATGAGCTGCAAAATTGCACATCTTAGGTTCGTTACATTTATCACTTTTTGCCATCAAAAGAGGCAGCACCACATACGATGTGTTGCTGGTGATGCACCGGCGCTGTGTGTGTTTTATCAACCCGTTCTAATCCCAACTCGTCACATACCGACTCTCCGGTCAGGACCCCTTTCCCTCACAGTAAATATTCCAAACTAAGGCACGATCGCTGTAAACACGTCGGTAACAAAAACACTTGCTTAGGTTTAGGCATGTGGAACTTAATGTTGTGAGCACCAAGAAGAATATTGATTACAACAGCTTGAAGTAGCCCTGCCCTCTGTCTCTGATCCCCTTCATGGCTTGTTACCTCGTTAACCCAGCTCTGTGCATTAAGCTCATTGTGACTGTAGAGCTGTTTTTCTGTCTCCTCTCCTCTTTCTAGCTTATCTCACTTCTTGATACCAAAAGCATCCGGTGTGTTTAGCTAGCTCAACCGACGCCGTTGTGCCGGTTTTGGGGAGAAATAGCTTTGGTTCCGCGATGGTAGTCACCGTCGCCGACGACGTGTCTACAAGTGAGGTTACAGTATGTGTAGGGCATTTAACTGATGCATTCGCTGTAGATGACACGGTGGTCCTGACTGTGAGAGCGAGCAAAGCAGAAAAGCAACAAAAAAAAACTGCTGCTACGCTCCGGGGGCTTTGTGCGTCTCCACCATACATCCTGAACCGGCCCGCTCTGAGGCGTTATGGCCTGTTGAGCATCTATTAATTTGCATCTGCACTCGTGTTGACAAGAATCACCACCAGGTTGACCGGCCTGATTGTTTCATCTGTCGGGGCATGGGAGTACAATGAGACACGATTAATTCATGGGAACCAAAAATCCACCCTGTCCATTAATCTTGTAATTGCAACAGAACACAGAAGAGGAGGCGGCGGCGGTCGGCTGGTCCAGTCGGGTTTGTGAGGTGAAGGAGATCCAGTCATCGTGCAGACTGACGGCCGAAAGCTTCACCACACCGCTGATCTGTCTAAGGATCACTTCTGCTTCATGGAGCTGAATATGACATCAAATATGTGGTCAACACACAGCACTACGTGAGCTCACATTCATTCTCCAAATACGATAACAGGCTGCTGACAACTAATTATATGCTTTCATTATCAATAATTACATGTATAAATACATATATACATTATAAACACAGAGATGTGTGTATCCTCACAGGGGACATAATGGAGCCAACAGATGTTTGCCATTTATTTACGTCTATTTATAATAGCTATGCTTTGGCTTAACTCTCTTATTTAGTATTTATAGAGTTTTCAACAGGTCCCCCCCCCAAAAAAAAGTAATTCATACTTAAACATTTGATTCTTAAATGTGCTGGTGACAAGCCTCTCACAGCTGAATCCATTTCTAGTAAAGTGTGAATGGTAGTTGGACAGTTTCAGGGAGATATTTGAAAACAAATACAAAAAATAATGACCTTTTTAACGAGACTTTTCACTTCCTCTGTGTGAAGCTTAAAGCTACGAGGATTCCGTTGGTCCTTGTGGACAAAAGCAGTCGTTTGTTTCTGAACAGCAAATTCCTTTCAGAAAACCTCACTTGACTGCAAAGCCGTTCTGACATTCTGATACACATGATCCTGGTTCTGGTTCCCTTGTGCCTCCTTTTCCTCCAGCGGGCCCAAAAATAAGGCCTGGCCCTCCAGCAGCGTTGTGTGGGTACAGGGCTCCCAGCGGAGACCGGTGGAGCAGCGAGGCGAACCTCTCTTCCTGGCAGGAAGAGGAGTCGCTGCTGCCGAGCTCTCCACCTCCCACCAGAGCTCTGACTGCAGGTCGGAGGCGGCAACAAAGCCGCATCTGGGTCCATCCTTGGTGGGCTGGCTGCTGCCGGAGGCCCGACAGGAGTCTGACCTGAAGGATTCTGGTGAACATGCGTGATTTCATCTGGTTTCACCAGAATCAGACCCGATGGCACTGAATAATAAGAGTCTTGTTTACCAAAGTACATACTGTATACTGTTGGTATGTAAAATGTGTTACCAATGAAGATTAATCACCGAGGAAAAATTGTCGAATACAAACGTTGCTTGAAAGGCTCAAGGAATGTGAAAGGAACTATTTCTTTAGCAAAAAAAAGCAGTGCCAACTAAAAGGGTGGAGCGCGTCCTCTGTGAGTAACTGGCACATCGTTTCTAGAAGGTTACGCTGTTGTCAAGTCGTTCGTCAGTCATTCTCCAACGCGTCGAGCGCCACAAACAGGAATACATCTCAGAGACAAAATCTCAGCGCACGGAACCAAAGTGATCCGCATGAGTCACAGCATGTGCCACTAAAGGTGGGTGATACAATCTGCTCGGGTGAAGTGACCCTTAAAAGAGACAGCGCTGTCATGCCACCGACATTAAAGTGACATCTTATAAGCAATGATTGAGTTCAGTGTTCAGGAACAACCAACGCTGGAGTCTCATGATCATACTCGTAGTTTACTGTATAAGCTGACATGTCTGATTGCTTTGTTATCGTCACTTTTTATTAATCTTTGAGTCGTTACACTTACAGTGCTTTACCTGCATATGCTGCATTTAATTGAAGTATAATTCCTCTGCACCCTGAATCGTCTCTCAGAGAGAAGCGCCAGGTGTTTCACAGATAGTGCGATCTGTCGTCTGGTGCGTTGTGTCGGTGTGTAGGCCGCCATATCATAAGAAAAAGTCCCACCGTTTCCACTGCAGGCGCTTGTGTCACGCTCATCACGTTTGACAGCTGTTCAAACTTCACCGCATCTGCTTATTTGGAGGAAAAGTCTGCCGCTATCATTAGCACACTCACAACATTGCCATATTGCCCCCTTTTTTGCATCTGTTCTCAGAAGTAAAGTGTAACTGATGGTATTATCTAAAGCCGTGATTCAATAATCTGGCTAATCCTTTGGGACGTCTTAGAACTGGGTGTTGTAGGACCGAACACTCGCTGTGCTCTTGGAAAAGTAGGGAGCCTTAGAGTCACGAGTTGAAACCATGGTGAGCAGGATAAAACTATTTTTGGGATTAGGATCATTTCATTTGGAAAATTAATGAACATGCTCTACAGAAGTGGAGAAAAACGGTTATGCTCACGCACAGATGATGAGCACAATATCAAATCTATGACTGATTAAATAGTTGCTTTTATCAAAATTCCCATTTATCACAAACGGCTGCGATTTAAATGCACGCTTGTTTCGGGGATGGACTGGTTCGGAGGGGCCCAGTTTTATTTGCAGTGGCGCTATGTTTAGACTGGAGGAACACTAAGGTCATAAGAAGCTTTGGGGCGAGAAAAAAAAACCCACATACCACCTCCTACCCTCCATCCCTTATTCCTTCACACTTTCCTGCAAACCCTGCCATTTCAGAGATTTATAAATAGCATTAAGCCTGTTCTTGGCTCTCTTGTCGTTATGGGCCGCTCGGTTTGAGTGGCGGTTGTCAGGGACAATTTCAATCATACTTTCATAGAAAAAGGGCTGTTCGCTGAGGAGTAGAAAATTCCCTTTGAGGAGGCAAAGTCTTAGTTGGAAGAAAATTGAGCACACTAAATGGTGATCCATTTTGGCAAGTAATTGTAAAAGGCATCAGTATTCCAGTGTTGCCAAAAGTCTGCGAAGCTGTCAGGTAACCACTTTGCCTTTGAGTGTTAGGGCAACAGAGGAGCACGATAACCTGCAGCCGTTCTAACCTGCTTCATGTTGCTTTACGCCTCGTGGGCGGTTCCTCCTAAGAGGACGTTTTCCTGGTTTGTCTGAAGTAACCTTTGGCACATGTGCATCATTAGCGCCACGTCAGTTTACATTTTTTTTTGTGCCGCATATTCAGAGTGGAATCAAGCCTGGCTGTCGTGTCATTATCACATCGTTTGCCTGATTGTTAGGCAGGTAAAACAATGGCAAACACAGCTGTAATGTATATTTCAGCGCTCCGTTGCGAGGGTTTATGCAGAAACTCGGTACGCAATCTGACAGGCATCGGGGAATATCAGCCCTTAAGAAAATGTTAAATCCTATTCAGACTCAAAACTGAAGAAAAAAAAAAAATAACTGATGTAATTGGCAGAAAAATTGTCTCGGGTCTGGCGCATTGTGTTTTTGCAGAAGTTCTCCATTTGTTCTGACAGAGGGAGCATGATTTACACACATACTGCAATAATTACGAAATAGCCCTAACTCTGGGAACGTTGCGTGGAGCTCTGCTCTGTTCGTGAAGCTCTCTGCCCTCAGGTCCATGAGACGCCTGGAGATCTCCCGAACACCAGACACCTACTCTGCTCCCATACTTTTCAACTCTTTTCTCCTGCCAGCTCAGTAACGAAACACACATTTCTCTCACCGCTTCGGCATCTCAGACTTATTGTAAATGCTATCCGTAGCGTTATTTGACGGGGTCTGACGTGATTGCATAGGAGATGTTTTTAAGCTGCCTTTTTCTTGTAATTGTATTTAATGAGTTTGAAGCTGAGCTTGTCGGTTCTGCGCCACAGGCGACTTGCCTTTACCTGCTTTTTGGCAGTTTTGAGGAAGCGCCCGGTATTCTCAGAGCTGATCCGACTCGTGATGCGCTCCCGGTAGAGAAGCAGCCCATACTGTCATTAATTTCTCTTCTTTTCAGAAGAGGACCTTTCTTCTGATTGTAAGCGGGAGAAACGGCGGGGAAGTTGAACGCTTCACCAACAGAAGAGTGTGATGATTTGATGGGCTTGGATTGTGCTTCTCTGTCCTTCCTTCCAGCCTCTCACTTCCCTAAGTCCCTGCGTCTCTATTAGGCTTCACTTTCATCCTCCGACTGTCCACCAGAAGCCCTCTGACGTTCCTCATCCTGGTCACCTGGCTGACATATCCTCCAATCACCCTCTCAGTACAAATACATACGATTGATGATTCTGATGATAGATATCCAGCCGCTTTATTTTCATGTGTGTAATAGATGCAATTTGAAATAAACACCTTGAAAAGAAGGAAGAGACGTCACACAAACAGCTGTTCGCCGCTCGCTGCCCAGTTTTGGTGTTAAAAATGTCCGCTTAATAATAAAAAAAACTGCGTTAATGCGCGATAAAATAATTGGCGGCGTTAATTAATGAATGTGATAATAACGCGTTAACTTTCCCAGCCCTAATATATATATATATATATATATATAAATATATATATTGCAGGGTAGCCACTCTGTCTCAGTACTGTATAATGATACAGTATTACAAATAAAAGTTTAAATAGGATTTTGTTCTGATACATACGACAGAAAAAAAAACATACGTGGACAAAACAGAGGTTTGAATTGTGCTTGATTGGTAATACTTTCAAACAATAAGACAATATGTTATCTCCATAACGATTTAAGGTGCAGTGTAAACAACCCAAAACCAAAATAGAGAAGGGCTGAGCTGTTAACATTACCTTCAGCTATGAAATATTGTGCCATCCAGGACCAGCGACCACACAGTGGGTGTGTATGGACATCTCCCAGATCGGACAACGCCGCGGTAGCGACCTGTCAATCACAAGGTCGCCGCGCTACAATTAGAGATTGAGAGCAAAAGCTCATGTTCAGTGAGAAGCAGGGTCATTTTCTCAAAGTCTGCTTTTTCCAACCAGTAGAGAGAATGCTTCGTTTGTCAGACTCGGAGGTAGCCGCCTGGATCGGCCCTTTTTCTCACATAACCTCTAACCCTACAAATGAATGTGGATAGCTAATGATGTGGTCCTTGACTTTGGAACTAATGCCTGCTACTCACTCTGGGTATTGAGCAAACAAGCGTGCTAACGTTAGCAGCTCATTGTGGAGATGATGAACACACTGGTGAAGCCGTTCCTTCCTTGGTTTTGGAAAGATGATATAGAACTATAATAGGCCAGAGTTTATGGATGCTTTGTCACTGCAGTAAGGGCAACATAATGACCTTTTCTCTTAGTTCAGGTATTCGGTGTATCTTATGCACCAGATACAACACAATGGAGTATCATTTGAGTGCATCGCATTTAAAACTATTCAAATTGTGTTTTGCCCTTTTGACATAGATGTCCATCTGTTGACAGAAGACCCTCCAAGCTATATAGCTCAAACCACCCACAACTGACCGACAAGTGTGCGCTGTGTTCCAAACATACAACGATAAGCATCGACTTTTCATGCAAAGCAGGCTTTAATTGTGGGGAATTTGAATGCAGCAGTTCAACAGTGACAGGTACATTTAATTGCCAGTCATGTGAAATATCTAGAACAGGATTTGTCAGCTCTTGACATTTTAGTGTTCTGCTCATGTTGTTAGTGTTCAACAGGCAAATCAATGGCGCCACCTCCGAAACTATTTGCAGCCATCTTTGCCCAGGTCTTCTTCGTCGTGTGTCAAAACAACAAGAACTGGAAAATACTAAAAATATGTTGACAAGGGCAGACTGCCTACACAGCGCCTGGACCAAAAAAAAAAAACACAGAAGAAGAATACGGAGGAAAAAATGCTTCACCTCACACAAACCCCTTGGAGTCTGACGGCCCCCCCGCTACCTCCACTTGGATCACTTGCTCCTTGTTAAAAGGACCCGGCCCTGGACGGAGCGGGGGTGGTGATACCCCTAATGAAGATGAATATTCAGCTGCTTTAGAAAGGCTCCTGGAAGGCTGCCCAGCCTGCACTCGCTGTTCCAGTCAAATTGGCGGCACGGTGAGGGAGGGAGGGAGGGGCCCCCAGCACGGTGAGGGAGGGAGGGAGGGGCCCCCGGCACGGTGAGGGAGGGAGGGGCCCCGACACGCTGGTCTGAAGTGGGGAAGTTGGGCGGAGGGGGCCACTGGCTGACAGGCAGGGGAGACATGCATGTCTGTGTGCTGCTCTGGCAAATGAACAGAAAGGGATGCATAATCTGTTTGCATACATAACGTACACACACACACACACACACACACACACATATGTGGGCGCCAGTACAGTCCAACATCAGAGGGGCGAGCCATGAGGCAATAGACCTGTTGTGGAAAATAGTAGAGGATATAAAAGAAAATATACACATTTATTTACATATCTGGCATAATATTCTCAACCTCCACAACATCCAATTTATGACTATTACAACTTATTTGTTCATTTATTTGATTATTTATATATATATTAGTGCGATTACAATTTTTAATCGTGATTAATCTCATGATTTTCTGCAATTAATCACATTGTGATGCGCAAAGTTCAATAATGAATTAAAAAGTAGTGTATTGTGCACTTTTATTTTAAGTACTGCTATATGAATAAGCAGTAATCTTCACACAGTATCAGTTATATTTCTACTATCTGTGCTCAGTGTGTGACTTTATTTAAACGTTCCACTGCTGTGCAACATGAATAAAATGTTCCTCATGTTTCATCAAAATGTGTGTCTTCTGTTTTCATACAGTCAGAGCATGTGAACGCAGCTCCCACTGTTCATCAACATAAAGCACCGTAACTCAGAGGTGACGACGGTTACCCGGCAATGTCCGGGAGTCTCCGGTGAGAGCGACGGCCGGTGCGCGTTGTGACTCCGCCTCTTTAGTAGTCCTCTCCTCTTCATAGACTCGTGTGTTCTTCTGGTGACGGTGCGTCTGGAGGGAGGCTCCTACGTGACGTCATTCATGATCCTGAGAACGTTCCTCAGACCCACGTCTTCTCAACACTAGTCGTCCTGCAGTTTGTATCTGTTCACTTCTCTGTGGCGTCTGTTAGCTCGTCTTTAGTTTATCTCTACTTCTCCACACACTGCACCAACGTAGTGATGAAGACTCCTCCACACGCTGCATCAACATAGTGATGAAGACTCCTCCACACGCTGCATCAACGTAGTGATGAAGACTCCTCCACACGCTGCATCAACATAGTGATGAAGACTCCTCCACACGCTGCATCAACGTAGTGATGAAGACTTCTCCACACGCTGCATCAACGTAGTCTGATGAAGACTCCTCCACACGCTGCATCAACATAGTGATGAAGACTCCTCCACACGCTGTATCAACGTAGTGATGAAGACTCCTCCACACGCTGCATCAACATAGTGATGAAGACTCCTCCACACGCTGCATCAACATAGTGATGAAGACTCCTCCACACGCTGCATCAACGTAGTGATGAAGACTTCTCCACACGCTGCATCAACGTAGTCTGATGAAGACTCCTCCACACGCTGCATCAACATAGTGATGAAGACTCCTCCACACGCTGTATCAACGTAGTGATGAAGACTCCTCCACACGCTGTATCAACGTAGTGATGAAGACTCCTCCACACGCTGCATCAACGTAGTGATGAAGACTCCTCCACACGCTGCATCAACGTAGTGATGAAGACTCCTCCACACGCTGGTTTGGTGATTTGCTGGCATCAACGGTGTGGATTGCATTTCTTTTTAAACTGCGTTAATGCGCGATACAATAATTGTCGGCGTTAATTAATTAATGCTTTAACGCGATTATAACACGTTAACTTGCCCAGCACGAATATATATATATACACAACAAAATTGCACTGTCAATTGCTGGATGGATGGCTCAACGCAGGACTGCAGGAGACTGCTGTTTGTGTCCCGCCAGAGATCAAAAGTTGACGTTCAGACATTTAAATTTCCGTAACATAAATAACGTAACAAACATATTTATTGTATACATCACTAAGTTGTTTTTTTGTTCTTTTATTTTGTTTCAATTTCAAACGTTTAAAACCATATTTTTGAAAACAGCCACTGTAATCCAAGAGAAATTAAATTTCCTTTAACATCATTTAGAATGCAGTTTAGTTGTATTGGAGCGTACTTTTGTAGGAGACGTAAAGAGGTAAAGTGTTGTGAAAAGAACATGACCCAGGAGGTAGAGAGCTTGAGTGCAGTGAGGGAGGAACGTTCCGACATTGGGTTCTGGAGATTCGGTAGGTCTCACCAATTTAGAGCCACATTGTAGGTCCTTATAGGATTCCTTAAACTAAGAATTATTAAATATGAGTGGCTATTGGGTGGTAGTTTTACCCATGACCAATACACTATTCAACCCGTGTAGAGTAGAATAGGATGCAAGTGGAATAGAGAATTAGGGGAGTAGCCAAATAAATATGCTGTATTGTAGTTTTGCTCCTGTGGGACGCACATAATACATGTGTTGTTCTCTTCAGACTTGTATGGATTGGAGGTATAATGTACTTGCCCTCATCAGGAAATGACTTTGTCAGCAGTGACGGTGTAAACAAACTATATCCAGGAAGCATCACCGTAAATGGAGGGGACTTTAGTTCCCGATGCTTTGATAGACAATCACTCGTGGCAGAAGTTAAAAGGTTTGCCCAAACTCAAAGAATACAGAAAACGTACAAACACGATGTTAGAACTAATCCGCTTGCTGTGAGCTCAGGTCTGCACTACACATTGGTGAGATTTTAAAGTGTGCATGTCGACTATGCAGCGAGGCTTTGCATCCTACAGTTACCCACAACACCCTTCTGCGTAGTTGTGTTGTCCTGAGGCAACAAAAATATGAAATCTGTATCAGACAGGTCATTTTAGTGCAGAAAACTTTCAGCGAAATCAAATTGATAACATAGCACTTGCAGTGGAAAACGCTGTAATTTCACTCTAATATAAAAGTAAACTGATTCTGTCAATTATATTTCAGCGAAAGTTGCTCCAAAATCAGAATGATTTGTTTCTAAATGGATGCCATGTTGAAAAGCTCAGCGCTGTGCCGTGTACAGTCACAGTTCAGGCTACCTTTGGCCGCGGCTGCGAGCGCAGTGCTGCTGCCAGGTGGAGAGGGGAGATGGAGCGAGCCGCCGGCCATTAGCGGTGTTGGCTATTGGAAGTGAAAAGAGAAGAAAATGTGGGGCAGCTTTGCCACCCGTTTGAAGTAGGGACAGCTTGTTTGTGAAGTGGAGGCCGAGTGCTCGGCTTTCATGTCCTGCTCTCGTGTGACCTGGGGAGACCTCGACTTCATAAACCATATTGACTATATCGCCTGGAAAAAAAGAAGGAGAGAAAACAGACACAATCTATTCCAGCGCTTATGGGGCTCGGAAGCCCGAGGCTTTATGAAGTGAGATGAATGAGAGCGCGCTGGGGAGTTTCAAGGCCGGCCCTTGACACAACTTACAAACAGGCAAACATTAGCGTGTCCTCGAGTACCGACTCATTAGTAATAAGTGAGGTTTCATTTCAGGCGGCGCGGCAATACCGACGCTGTGACGCGTGTCTGCCATTCTTTCAGCGACGCTCTGAGATCCTGTAAACGATTGTGTGATTTACCGTGAATTAAAAGTGAAGCCATGCAATTGCGAGCCCCCCACACCACCCCCCCACACCCCCACCTTCTCTCAAGTTGAAATCTTGTGCTCTTAACGGGAGTTTTTTTTTTTTTTTTTTGACACAACTGCTGATCCAGCTCTCGGGGATGAGGGCTTGAGAGACTTAGACGTTTTTTTGTCGTCTCTGCATTTCTTGGGAGGGAATTGGCAGATTATTTGGTCAACCTCGATCAGTTCCACCACAGCTTAGGGGGATACACGCTCGCTGACTAATATTGCCCGGAAATCCATCAAAGTCAGAGGGCTTGTCCACCCTTTTAAAACACGTGTGTTCCAATCGAGCTCTCGGCGAGTCAAAGCCGTCGCAAACAGGGGCCGCGCTCCGCCTGCGACCGGCGCTGACGGATCCGGATGGAAATGAATTACGCCGTCTCCGAGCATGAAAGTACCTACTGTAATGTGGAATGAGACGACAGTAAACGCTAATCTTCAAAGCGCTCCTATAACTTAATGCAGTTTTCTTTGCTGGTTTAATATCTCCCCAAAATAAAAAATAGAAAGTTAAGATGCTTTTCACACCCTCAAGAGTTCTGATGGAGGACATTCGAATGTCTTTCTCTGTCATGGGGTCTGATCGTTACACGTGATAGTTAGTCGTCAAAGCAGCGGGGTTCAATTCTGTAGAGGTGATTGCAATTAGGAAAAAAACAACAGTTACCAGGAGGTCAAAGACCAGAGGAATGGTCAAGCAGGTGGAGGTGACGGGGAGCAACGGCTGATGGCGTCTCAGCGTATTGCTCACCTGCATTTATCAGGCCGAGGATTGTAAACGTGTATGAATTATTTCAAAGGATGTTTTCTGTCCGCATCTAAAGACTAAAGTGTTGACAGCTGTCCCCAACGGCCACGCTTGAAGGGGATAATAAAGCTTGCTGTCAAGGCAAGATATGGAACCATATGGAGAACAAGATTGTTAATGACAAAGACACATTTTTAATTAAAAGACCAAATTGATCTTAAGCGCTGGTAAAAAATAAATAAATACATGTTCCAAACTAGAGACATTGTTTTTTTAATTACAATATAATTTTATTTTCATAACTCCCAAAACCAATAAAAAAGATGACTTGTTTTTGTTTAGTTCATCTCCTGACCCCCCCATGATTTCATTGGTGACACTGTGAGGAACGGATCACAACCTGATACTTTGATGAATCTTTAATGACTTGTTGCTCAATGGCTCAGAATGAACTCTGAGTAACTGTGAACACTGAACTTCCTACAGCGCTCATGTGTTCTTTTTTCAGAGTACGTCCACTTGAATACACAGAAAACGGTACAACACGTTTCCCTCCAACGAGCAGAGAAATACACTTCAGACGGGATTTAATTTGAAATAGCTTAAAAGCAAAGGACCCATCGCTCTTTCTTGCAGGGAAGAGGAATTGTTATTCTTTTGTTGTGTTTTTTTTATTCAGAGATAAATGTGTGTTTGCAACAGAAATGATGAGTCAAGGTAAAATACGCGGTATTATAGATCTTTGCCCTCCTACGCCTCAGATACATTAACTGTTCTCCTCTTACCTCCAGCCATGACAAATGTCAGCGCTCTGCTTCGCTCAGCAGGCCGCCCAACACACAAACGCAGGCAGAGCAACGAAAGCGCACAATTTCACATTCCTCCTGGTGCTCGGCTGCAGCACGTGACAGAAAAAAGAAGAAAAAACAGCAGTTATTCAGCACAGGTCCCACGGGTTGGCTGTCTCCTCGTTTGTTAATGACAAGCATTTGGGGTAGCCATCGATTTCCTGTGGCACTAATTAAGAGTGGACTCATTAAAGCGTTTGCAATACATCCTGTGTTAACTTTCAGGTTGTTGTGTTTTTTTTTCATCCCTCTCTCGCTTTCCTTTCTACTTTGATCGTTGTTTGTCTTTTCTCTCGTCGAGGAGAGACGGATCACAGGGAGATGCAGCCATGCCGTGATCCTCCCCTCTCTCCCTTCACCCGTCTCCCGTCACACGCAGCCAAGCTGCCGTCAGCCAGACGTGTAGGCAGACACACGAGTGGACCGTCTGTGTTTTAATGCCTTTCCATCGCTCGGCGAGCGTTCTCACGCTGCCCTTTAGGCCCAGTATGTTCAATTCATTCGGCATAACGTTAGTAAACGGAGCTAATTTTGCCTGTCTTACCCCAAAGTATTGGCTCACCTGAGGGGCATCGCGGTTAATATGAGGGAGGGAAAAAGACGACAACACTGTTGACTCTGAGCTGAGCAACGCTGGGAGGTTTCTGAGCAGACGTTCGCATTCATTTTGGGGAGCAATCTGTTTTAAAAGCCCAGTCCTTCTTATTCAGAGCAGCCGTATTGATCGGTCCAACTGTCCTCCCTGTGTGTGTGTGTGTGTGTGTGTGTGTGTGTGTGTGTGTTTACGTCTGGTGCCAGGTCGGGTATCTGCTCCTGGTGCCTGCTGATGTCCACGTGCTTGCAGCCTGATCACAGTTCACGAGGTAATTGTCTCTTAGTTTGTGCCGTAAAGGGTCGGTTCGCCAGACTCGCCCCCCCCCCCCCCTCGCCGTCTCCATCGCCGTTGGTGGGATCTGGCTGTGCGGTTTTGGTTCGATAGTTTTCTTTTATGTCACACAGTTTTGAGATATTCATCCACCTGCGAAATGTCTGCTGTTACCCTAATAAAATAAAGGTGAAAGCAATTTTGTTTGTAGTGCTCAAATCTTTGAAAGTTGACATTTGAAAAATTCAACAGCAGTGTGTCTCTCCAGAAAGAATGTCAGTGTTATCCACAGACCTGCTGACAGATTTCACTGAAAGCACCAAATAAATAGTCCAAGTAGTTCCAGCAGGATGTGTCGATTAACCAAGGAATTGTTTTGGTTTTAAAATGCAGCTTTTTATTCCTTTAGCTTTACGTGAACTGATGTTAATGCTAATGTTTCACGTGTAAATGATGTTGGCTTGCAATCTGCTATAGGTGCTCAGAGTAAACACAGCATGCTTCACTTTCGAGGCCACATTCAGTTGCCCCCTGCCTTGGTCGTTACAGATATCACGCTACATTCATTGCAATGTTGGCAGGATGGAGGAACAGGACAGCCTCCTGTTCTTCCATCGTGGGAGCGTGGCGTCCATGATGGAAGAACACTGAGCAGGTAAAGATCCAATGTTCCTCATTCACTGGCTGCCGTCGGGTCGCTCCTGCACAGGCCGTAAATTCCTCCGCACTGTGTTCTGGCCTATACCGCGTAAGTAGCCCTGAATGTGAGATTTCCAGCATTTCAATATTAAAATTGCTTTCTTCCATATCTACAGGAACGTTGCCGTCTGCCAGGCTCTTCCAGCGTTTTTTGTTTGGTTTCTTTTCGATTTTTCAGCGTTGAGGAAGTAAAATCTGTAGTTCAAGCAAGCGGCGCACATTTCGCCGGATGACTTTTGCCGGTAGATGAGAAGGGGACGGGGGACGCTGGCAATACGCTCACATTGTTTTGATACAACGCTGGATGACAACGGAAGGCAAAGAATCCCGTTAACGGTGGCTAAGCCCTCTATTGCCTTGTGATAGCAGCGATGTTGCAGTCATTTTGCCACCTTTTTGTGTTTGTTGACACACTTTTCTCCAAGTGGGAGATTTTGTAGCCAAAAGAAATTACAACCAGGAGACTGATGTGAACATTTTTACCACTTTACATCATATATATATCCAGCTACGATGATGTCATTAATATTAGAGCCATAGAAGTGTAAATACAGCACCGACGCTCTTCAGCCAACATTATACCGCTTTGCTTTAAATATTTCATTATTCTGCCACTTTATCATCTCACACATAGCTGGTAATGTTGTTGTTGTTTTTTCATGCAGCTTGAAGAGAATAGACTTGTTTTGTTTTTTTCAACGTCTCAACCAAACACGCCACCTTTATCACGGCGAACGGTTGGCTCAGTCGGCACTTTGCGAACACAACATTTGTCCCATTATAACGACAGGCGCGCTCTTCCTCCAATTGTGCTCTGCTAGGTGGGCAGCACTTGGGAAAATGTGTGGAATGAACAGCCTGCAACAATATCAAGTGTTAGCAGTCAACCTCTACAGAAAGCTAATGAACCGTTAGCAAACAGCTTGTGGGGTGTAGAGGGAGAGAGAGAGAGAGAGAGAGAGAGGAGAGAGAGAGAGAGACAGAGAGAGAGAGACGAGAGAAGAGACGAGAGAGAGAGAGAGACAGAGAGAGAGAGAGAGAGAGAGAGAGAGACAGAGAGAGAGAGAGAGAGAGAGAGAGAGACAGAGAGAGAGCGAGAGAGAGAGAGAGAGAGAGAGAGAGAGAGAGAGAGAGACAGAGCAGTAGCATCAAAAGCCCTTCATCGGCAGCTTGAGCATGCTTAAGTGAATAAACTATATCCTGAGGCTGGTGGAAAATAGACATAATCCATTGACATGTACACAACCCAGAGTGGGACAAGTGGAAGACAGTGCTGCACTAAAGAGCAGACGTCCCACATAACGAAGATTCCACTCGACTCGCCCGTAGGAATGAATCTCACGGCGACTTTGCTTTTCATTGCTTTTTCATAGTAAGTGATACGACTTCAAAATACAACGTTGCACACGTCGAAGCACTGTGGTCAGGGGAATGATGTTGCTTCAGTCGTATGATTATTTCTACAAGTCAAGAAGTGAACCTGGGACCTCACCCCCCCCCCTGTCTATCAGTGAAAACCCCATGAACAGAAAAACTAAGATAAAAGTATGCAAACAAAAAGTAGCAAGTAGTGGTATCTACCACCAATTACCTGTGATGTTTCATATTTAAAATCAGTTCTATGTAAGTTAACGTAGAACGTTTCCTGCTAACATGTCTGCTTATTGGTCAGTGTTAAAAACATAAATAAATAAGAACCATGCTGTTGGACCGGCGCTTTAGTGTGTTGTTGTTTACCGTGGAGTCGACTCCACATCCACCGCCATGCTGCCGAAAACAAGCACCAAATGTGTATTAATCAGCTGGAGAAAATAGTCTATTTGCTTCTGTTTGTGTATTGTTTGCTGAAAATTACAGCGCCCATCTGTTTTTAAAAATGACAAAGACGTTTTTTAAAATATGAAGAAAACCTTTTTTTTAGCTTCACATCCTCAGCAGGAAGAAACGGGCTTTTGGTTGAGTGCCCCAGACAGGAGAGGATTTGCTGTGTACCTTTAAACAGACTGTTGGTTGGATTTTTCTTATTGTTGGATTTTTTTTTTTAATGCCAGACATTAAAAAACAAACAAACAGGTGATCACCAAGGTTCTCACACGTTTCCTCACTTCTCTACCGTCGCCATTGCAGCATTTAGACAGTGGTGTTAATTAAGATTCAGGTCCTGTGACTCCTCACTCTGAAAAGTTCCCCCCCCCCCCCCCCCCCCCTCCCCTCCCCGAGTCATCTGCCCCAGCGTTGTGATCCTCAGCTAGTCCTCCTCGCCGCAAATCCTGCCCCTGTTTCCCATGCAGGTCTTGGACTCGCGCTGTGAATGGCAGCATGAATGCTAATAGGTCGTTGTAATAAGGTCTTTGAAGTATGCAATACACTGTTGCAGAATCATAATGTGAAAATCCCTCTTTGAATCGGGAGACTCGGCCCTGCTTGACACTAACGGGCCTTTCTCTCTCTCTCTCTCTCTCTCTCTCTCTCATTGCGTCCCCCCCCCCGTCCCCCGTCCCCCCTTTCCTCCCCCATCTCCCCTACATCTTTTAATAATCACTTCTGGCAGGAGGACTTGCCTTGCTCTGATAGGTCTTAGATGACAAGCATGGGTTTCCAAACACCAACATGTGGGATGTAGTGATCCGTGGGAAAAAAGAAAAAAAAAAGTGAGGGCGTGGACCCAACAGGGAGGGGGGCTGGATTATTGGTTTAGGAGAGGAATAGTGGGGGTTTAGGAGGGGGTGGGGTTGGGAGGGACGCTGAGGTGCGTGATGCCGGTAGTGTTCCAGCTGAAGATGTACTGTAAGGAGACTATTTATTCATGATCGTTTCCATTAGTGGCAGATTTAGAGAACCGCACTCACAAATAGTCTTTTCTATCATTTCAATGGAGCGGCCAAATGCGAACACTGAACCCACGGCCGCCGCGTCGAGGTGTGTAGTGGGTGTGCTTTCTGCAGCGCTGTGGTGTATATCAGCGCGAGGGTTCCATTCACTGGCGTAGCCGTTCACGCGGCGACCACGAACTGTTGTGGGCGCTTCACTAGAAGGCCGTCCGATGTGACCTCTGATGTTTTGAAACGCTGCGGAGTCTGAAATGACGGAGGACTTTGTTCACTTTGATGAACGGGAGCCGTCGTTCCATTTGAAGTCCTGCCTGAGACTCAGTCAAGACCACTTCAAATTTCAAAAGACAGCTCTGCAAGTAGTCAACATAATTATAATTAACAGTTTTATAGCGTTGGGATTTAATTTCCTGCGCTACCCGGTGGAAATATGATATTTTATAACAAATGAAAGTTCCAGACCTTTGCGATATCAATCATAAGTGCTCTTTATCATAACGCAACATCTGTTTATTTAAGTGCATTAAATGACACGACAAAAGCTGAATATGTGCATCATGACATGCAGAATGTCCTTAAAAGTGGCGTGCTACTGTATGCGCCCTCCCATGAGATGCTGCGGTATGTTGTATGTTGTGCTATCACTCCATCTGTGGTGAATGAAATGTAATAGTCCTGTTTATCTAAAGGGCCAGTGTGTAACATGTGGGCGGATCGGCAGAAATGGAATATAATATCGTGGGCGACCGTGGCTCAGCGGTACAAGCAGAGGGTCGGCAGTTCGATACCCGGCTCCGCTGGTCCGTGTTGATGTGTAAGACACTTGACCCCCTTGACCCCCTCAGCTGCCCCTGCGGTGTATGAATAGGTCCTCATCCTGCATGGAAGCCGCCGCCATCAGCGCATGAATGGCTTTGAGTGTAAAAAGCACTTTGTGCGATCGGAAGACTAGAAAAGTGCAGCACAAGTCCAAGTCCATTTATTAGTGTGTTTTCTTCAGTGTAATGCATCCCACGCTCTCTTCAGGCTGAAGGCCACTAGCTTGAAGGGACAGTCAACAGCTAGTCTAGACAACAGCAGAAGGAAGGAAGTAGACCACTTACACAACTGTTGTTAGTTTCAAACGTATTCTCTCTTTGTAACTCACTGCATGGGAAACTATTGAGAGCATGTGTATCCAAGTTCACACGAGAATGAAGTCAAAGCAAACCAAGTATGGAGAATGACACAAGAGGACAACGTTAATGTCATGGATGAGGAAGAAATCAAAAGTTTTGTTGTGACATTTTTTTTTTTTGAATTGTAGTTGTTTATTTGATAAGGGACGGTGAACATTAATACAAACATTACTGTAAATGTTAGTCTAATTTTCATCTGTAGTCCCAAGAGGCAGATGTTACAAAGTAAACCTAAAAACAGAATATAAGAATATATATTATATACAATGCGTGCACAATAAAAGAAGTAAGACTATTAATATAAGTAGTATCATCATTCAGGAGACTCTTCTACTATATTGTCAAGTACTAACAAGACATGCAACACAGAGGCTCACAAATTCAACACATAAAGCAAATAAAATGAGAGCTGAACGCTAAATAAAAACATGGACGAAAGACAAGATGATGCTGCATTGTTAGACACAACAAACATCCATGTCAGAGGCACAAAACATAAAAGTGTGCAGAGTGTGTGAGATATTAAATCAGTCAGTTCAACACAGACAGATGGAGGACAGTTAGTCACATTCTAGTGCTGACTGAGCTGTTCTAATGAACCCTTTCTTTAATGGAGCTTTAAATGAACTGTGTGTCTGTAGTTCTCCACTGGTCTCTGGGATGGAGATCCATTCTAGTGCAGCTTCTGCAGACCGACTGAAAGCACTTTCCCTGAGTGGGATAATGCAATCCCCTCCTGTGAGCCGACTTCCAGCTGTTCTCGGTCTTGTTCCGTGAACGACCAATTTTTTTTTTTTTGGTCACTTTGGGCGGCAGCGGAAACAAGCTGGAAATGAAACACTGGCCCATCATGGCCTTGATATGTTAGCCAACAGTCGCCTCATACACATCCAGCAGAAGGCAACACTAGTGTTCATTTGGAGTTTAGTCCATGCGGTGATTTCATCTCAACCAACTCCACAGAAAACGGACATCTGGCTCTTCAGCTGACGGTCATGTGATCCATTATTTACATATAACTATCGATTATAGACGCTTTAGTTACGATTCAGCAATTCATATTGAGACATTGCTATTCAAAATGTATGCTTTAAAATATGCCAATAAAGTTTTTTCTAACTTTCCAACTCTGTGCATGAAAATGTCCCGACTAGTTCTTCTCCACGTAGAGTAAGGTGCCCCCCCCCCCCCTGAAAAACAGTGAAACATGCTTTGAATGTGGCATGTCAGATGCAATGAAACTCATATTTAATGAGTGTGGAGTGAAGACCTTTCAATTACCCTGAATCTACTTGAGGATTCCACTACATTGTGTCTGTTTACAGTGTAGCCGATTTGATGAAAGTGAAAGGGTAGCACGCTGGAGTGTTCTCTCATTGGATCATCCACCTGTTTTACTTCAATCTGGTCGCTCCCTAATCACATTTTATATCTCATTTATTTCAATTCTCCCTTTTTGATAAGAAAAAAAGAGCTTTGTGCAACTTATAAACAAAATGAGTCAGGTAAATACAAATATGCAATATGTAAACGAGGAGCGAACACATGTTGTATCCACTCTGGAAACAACTACTCTGGGCTAAGTATCGATACGAGAGGTTGCATGTGTTGTACTTCCCCCCCGTCCTTCATTGTCTACATGTACTTCAGCTACTGGAAATGTACTTTCCCCGGTGCTGTGTTCTTGAGAAGAGGGCTACATGTGTGCATGTAGGTGGAGAGAGTGACAGGAGGGCTCACGCAGTCGAGTGAAAAGAGAGACAGAAAAGCACCGCTGCAATGTGCTATTTTCAATTGTTGTAATTGCACAAGATAAATATCAGTGTGGTCTATCTGCCTATTTGCCTCCCTACCCCACCCATCCACGCATCTCCATGGCTTCGTCACGTATGCCTCTGTCAATCACCGTGCTTATGAAGCGGGCTGAGTTATGAGGTGCTTTTATTTGCCGGGAGCGCCGTTGAACTTGACCCGTGATAAAGCAGCTTGACGGAGAACGTGTTAATGATGAAGCCTCGCTGACTGATGTGCCGCAGTCACGATCGGGGGGAGTTGGGAGAGGTTGACCTTTTGTCAACCGACTGCACGGCGGGCCTCCACCGCTCCGCTCGCGCGTTGACCCGCTGGAACATCGACCTCATCATCAAAATAATATCCTCCTGTAGTAGCCTGTGGCTCCTCTCAGCTTCTCTTCTTCCCCACCGGTTCCACTTCCTGCGTGCTCCTCAGAACAGATGACTCATTCTTCAAAGCCCCCCCCCCCAATCCTTCTTTTATCTTCCTGAAAACAGGTGAATCCCCCCCCCCCCGTCTCTGCTTCGGCCCGTTCTCATTACAAAAAGGTGATCAACCCATTGAGCTCATCAACCCGGAGTGAACTCCCCTCACCCGCCGATTGATGAGTCCGAGACGGGGGCTGTCGCCGGAGCTGACAGGTCCTTCTGAGGAGAAACATATTAATGGCTCCGCTTTCCGACGCGGAAGGCCCCCCCCCCCCCACCACCACCACCACCACCACCACCACCTCCCTGCTGATGGCGCGGCGCTCTTCGCTGGTATTTCTTAAATGCCAACGTCAGTCATGAATAGGTCAGGACAACAAGCACTTAAATAAGGATTTGTCACTGATTAATGAGAGGTAGAGAGGACTGGGAAGGCCTCTGACTGCCTCGCGCAGATAAAACAATGAATGTTTTGTAAATAGCCACGGGTGCTTCTCTCCGTCTCCGTCTCCCACCGCATCCCCCATCTCTCTCTCTCTCTCTCTCTCCGCTCCATCCATCCACCCGGTGGAGAGAAACGCCGCCGCCACCGCCGCCGTCAAAAAAAAGAACAACTGACAGCCGCACTGGGGATCGCAGGAACACATGTTGCCAGCCGCAGGAATGGAAGGAAATCCAATCAGATCCCGGCGAGCCTACAGTGGCTCAATTTGCAAAGCCAACAGGCCTTTTACCAGTATTGTTGTAATGGTATTAACAGGTTGGATCCCAGCCAAGGAGCACTATGGCAGTAACATGCTGATGTTATTGACTACTTATCCATAAAAATGCATCCCTTCTCACTGAATTATACTCAAGTGTGGCACAAATCGACTAATCTGAGCAGATTAAAGTCACTTAGAGGAGATTGGAGTTCACCCACGGTTTTATTAAAATGCACAAATCTAATCAGAGACAATGTGTAAATTGCCTGGCTAAAAGGCAAAGATGTTACATGGTGTAAAATGGGATGGGGAAAAAAAAAGGATGTTTATTTTGTTTAATTTTGGCTGCCAATCAGAAGCATTCATGAATAAAACACTGAGGGAATCAAATCACAGAGTCAGATTTTGGTGTTTTAATATTTAATTATGAGAATAAAGCATTTTTCGCAGTGTTGGAGGTTGTTTTTTTTCCGACTAATCCGTGAACAGCAGCGAACACGGAGCGGTTTGTGTGATCCATCAATCGGTAAGTGTTCCCTGGGTGCAGACCTGGCTCTCACGCTCTGTACAGACGCCTCAGAGTTTCAGCTGTGTTCGTATTTGGGGGGGGGGGGGGGGGTTCTTCTTCTTCCAAAGTAATTAACTTGTGGAAATGATTTACCCTTGAATGCTTGTCAGATCAATTTCTCATCGGAGGTCTCTGTAAACCTGCCGTGGTTCCCGTAGCCTGTCAGATCCCACAGCCGCTGGGCACATCGCGTCCCCCATGAGTGGTTTCAGAACGCACTGAGCCTTTAAACAAAGACCAGACTCCTATAGCTTTTATTGACAATTTAAGAAAGACATGAAATATTGAACGTCTGTCAGAAATCCTGCACTGATGTAACGGACACATTTTAACGTAAAGAGTACAATCAAGCTTAATTGTTCGGCAATTTCTCCAGACGTCCGATTTATATTATGAAATATACCTTCAAACTATTGCCACTGGCAGTAGAGCATACTGAGGATGTGATGTGAAAATGATGAACTATATGGAAATTGAATACAATTAAGTCGCATAAATGACTAAAAATGACATTTTATTGGTGATAATTATGGGTTTGCTGATTGGATGAATTAAATCAACACAGTCCAGTCTCTGTTAGAGTCACGTCTGTCGTGGAAATTATGCGATTGTTGTCAAAAGTTCAAAAACATCAGCATGATATACAGCGACATTTTTACAGCCTGACAAAAAAAAGCGTGCCAAAGTTGTGACAGTAATCAGATCGTTTTTGGTTTACTGGCTACTCTTGAATTTCAACCCTATCGCCAGAAAGAATGTTGATACTGGACACTTATGCAAAACCTCGGATTACATTCAGTGAGGTTTTTAACATTGTTATCATCATTCTTTCTGTAATATTAGCACATGCAAACTACAGATTAAAGATGATGGTTTTGCTAGCGCTTGTATTCTGAGGGGATTCTGTGAACGCCTGTCTTTTGTATAAAAGTCTGAGGGACTAAATGTCAGTGCATTGCACCTCCACACCCCTTGTAGTTCACACTACAGAATGGAGCCCACTGCCTCCAACGTTGCCACTGATTGTTGGTTTCGGACTTCAGACCACGACAACCGTTCGTCCAACACTACACCAGTAGTTTAGTCTTCTTGACCTGTTCTATCGCCGAACCTGACATTGACAGGTGAGGCTGTGTGTCACCATTCAGCATATTCCTTGAGCCAAACACAATACTTTTAGTTTTAGAAATGTTCAGGGCTAGTTTGTTCACTTTCACCCAATCAGACACTCTCTCTAGATCCTGATTCAGAATGGTTGCAGGTTCCTGTTTATTTGAAGCAGTGCCATACAGGTTTGTGTCATCTGCATACATCACCAAGTACCAGTGTTGCCTTCCTTTGAGGCAACCGGCGCTCTGCATATTTTGCAAACGATTACTTTTGTTCCGTGGGAGACGATTTGATTGAAATCACTTTGCAACTAATAATGTCGCATCTCATATGAAAATCAACTCATGTTCATCATCAAGGTTGGCCCTCTGGCCACAGTTGTTGCAAAAAAGCAACGCACGCTGTAACAGCTGCTGTGAGTCTGACTGAAGCTGATGCCCACAGAGTCCTCCAAATGAAACTACAAAACACACGTTGTTTCTAGAACGACGCTCAGCGCTCAACGCATTCTGATATCCGACTCGTCAAATACCGAAGCTCAGCAGTGGCCCTGAGCTTCAAACTACGATGCTCTGGTACCTCTACAGCGTCGGCTTCGGACAAGGCACGGACGGCGTGTTTGCACTCGTTGGCAAGCGTCTTTTCAAAATAAACTTCCTCACAGGAAGTTAAGATTAGGCAACAAAATCACTTAGACAGAGTAAAGAAATGAGCGCGGCTGACATTTGACTTTTTTTGACGAATGACTCATGTGACTCAAACGACACAGATGTGACAAAATGTCAAAGTTAACTTTTCATTTTGCACGGGTCGCCACCAAACACCTCCTGGAAGAAGCTCCTGTGTTTGTTTGACCCATCCACCTCCCCGCTCCCCACCTTTGGAGGACCTCCCACTCTTATACATCTGTTAGGCGATTGGGTTAGGCGGTTGGGTTAGGCGGTTGGGTTTACATTGGAGTTACTTGAAAGCCCAGAGAATCACATACATATGCTAAAGGCTGCCTTTTGTATTGAAATCAAGACACCGATGGCCACTGGGAGCAGACTGCTACTTAATAGCATCACCGGACATCCTCCATTGCTCCCATCGTAATCACTCCCACTAGGGCATCGTTTCTTGATCGTGAACACCTTTCTTTGCGGGACTCGTTAAAACAACTGATGATGTCGTTCTTCTCGGGAGGACGGTCTCCACAAACCAAACAGTCAATCCTTTGTGAGAAACCGTTGAGACTCCCGTGTCTTCTACTACGAAATGAGTTCATAATGGCATCTAATTATGATATTTTAAATGTATAACTCTGTTCTGACAATGTATTTTCACTTTTGTGTCCACGGTGATACACACAAAATGGACACAAATTCAGTCCCGTTAAGATTGAGCTCGCCAACTCATCCTCCTGCAAATAGCTTGGACTGAGCCAAGGAGTCTATTTTCAGACACACGAGAATATCAGCTGCTTCATTTTGAAAAGTCCATGCCTGTGGTGTGAAAAGTAATTGGTCGTATTTTAGCGAAGGCCTTTTTTCCCTCATTCGCATCAACTCAGTCTCTGCTTCTATGTCGAAGGAATACGTGTTTAGAGCTCCTCTCTTTTGAATAAAACCTGCTGCTACGGTTAATTACAAGACTGACCGCGCGTTCTGGTGACAGCACCGGGCCGTCTTCATATGTGCCTTTATTATGACCGGAATGATTTAGTGCGCTACGGCGTTGAGACGCCGGGATGATACTTGCCCTCTCGCAGTCTTCCTGGCAGCTTCCCAAGGACGGGCAGCAGAAAGCAATTGCTATTAGTGCACATATATAGTCCCAGCAGATAAATATAGGCTGCTTTTAGCAGATGAGCCACAGCGCCATCAATTAAGATTAGGGCATGTGCTATCACAGTCTCATAAAGAACAACAAGTCGGCATTCCCTCAATGTCAAAGGTAAGATGAACCAACGAGCCGTTGGGAAAAATCTAAGGAAACCCGATAGCTCATATGCATAATGTTCACATTGACAAACAGCTATTGATGTTTCTTCATCAATGAGAGTGACATGGCTCAAGCTGCTTGGAGAGGATCCCGATTGAGCACTGAAATGAAATTATGTTGAAATTTGTCGAGGATGAATCTAATTTATTTATTTCAGGCGTCAGGGTTGTTTTCTGGACGCGACGGGTGGGACTATGAAATGTTGGACTTTTTTTTTTTTTTTGCCTAAGTTGAAGTCTGTCTCCATCCTACGTTAGATAAACATAGACGAGGCGAACAGAACTCGAGCAGCCGGTCGTGAGTGATAATGAGAAATGGCGGGGATCGAATCCGTCTTCACACTCGTTGTCCAATCAAAGTCCACAGCCGCCCTCCGTTTGCACCGACCCCGCTGCTGCCCGGTGTTCTCATGTCATTCCCCTGTAGCGTCTCTATTTATTTTTTCCTCCGCCCTGGTTGGAGCAAAGAGTATGGCAGCAATCTCCGTGCCCGGCCGGAGGGACGTGGACAATGTGTGTGCCCTGCGACTCTCCAGTGGTTTCCGAGTAAAGGCCATCACTCTCCCTAATTAGCTGGTCTCTTTTGGGCTGTGACTAAAATCACCTCTGTGGCTCCTTCCTCCATCGGATCACACCTAATTTTAATTAGACCCCTCGGAATATTAGCCGGGGTCTTTGTTCCGCTTCCTCTCATTAAGGAGCCAGACAAATGAGTCTTTAAAATCCTTTATACGTTTCCTCTGCATTTCTCCATCCATCCACACTCCCCCTCCCCCTCCCCCCTTTCCCTCACTATTGTCCTCATCATTTTCTTGTGCATGCTCTTTTATTGTGATATACTGTATGTAATCATCCCCCGGCCGAGCTAAAACCACGCGAGTAGTGATTGCCCATTCTGTCCAAATATCCAGGCAAAGTCACAGTCTGCACGGGCTCCAGATTCAGTTTGACGTGGACCATTACAAACCTGCAGATTACAGAAAACTGCAAACTTGCAGCCGGAAGAGGAAAGAAAGAACAATAGCACTGACAAAACCAAACTATCCAGTGACACAGACGCAATATGATATTGGCATGTATTTCTTTTTTTGTCATTGTGTTTCTGTAGAGAAAAAGAAATAACTAAAAACATTGCATTACAATATAAGCCCCACCATATAAGTTTAGTATTTTGTATAGTGCCAAGCTGGGTTGTTAAAGTCGACATTTCCACCAGTGCAATGTCGAGTGTTTGTGTCCCTGGTTTGACAACACACAAAGGAGCTTACCAATGCATCAAGTTTATTGGGCAGTTATGGCTGAAACGACCTATGCTTTCTCGTGAGGACGGTCTGCGGTTGTTTCAGTCCTGCTTTTCAAACTGTGCCACCTACTAGAAGTAGCAGCTGCTGCAGGTTTAAACTTCAGATCCAGACGTGCTGGTGGGCAGCATCGACAGGCAATTCTCACCTTTTTATAGCCGCTGCTCCTGTTTTTGGTTTTATATGTTACATTTTATAAACCTTTGTTCTGTAAACTTTATCTTGAGCCAATTTTCTGCTGAATCGGTCACTGGGTGCTACTCTGTGTCCTCTGTCTTTTTGGACTGCCCTTCTGGTTATTTTGTGTAAAAAAAAAAATCAATCTTACTCTCAGAGAGCTAAAAAGCCGAAACGATACAAGAAAATGAGTTACGTTGACTGCTTTCTGAAATTCTGTTCTATCCGTATTTTAAATCTTAATCTTAAATTGTTAAAGGAGGTAACACAATGGTGATTGAGCCTATGGCCCACAGATGAAAGTGTTGCAATATTTACATGTTTGCAGTATTATTCTTCACTGTAAACAGACAAAAAAATGGAGCCATGCACACAATTCTGCAGCTCACGTATGGACGACAGGACTCGGGATTGCTACACTCTAAGCACGATCAAGCACTCTAAGGCTTGATTGACCTCTCAGACAGACATCCGCGTAAACGTCGTCATCCAAAATGGCCTCTGACAAACACAAAAGTACTTTACACCAAACAAAGTAAAGAATGCAGAGTTGAGTAATCTAACGATGGATTGTCACAGGTAAATGCAGAGCAGATTTCAATTGCGGATGATCCAAATACAAAGGATTTACAAAAGTGATTGCGCTTTAGGCAGCTGAACATTAGCTTCTTCATCTTCACGTCTTAACATGTTTTATCAGACGATGCATTAGAAAAACATGCTTAAAATACGTACCTTGTGTGCGAAGGCCTTAAACCTTAAACGCACAAAGAAAACAGTAAAAAATGTCCCGCCTGCAGGTGGCTCAGATGTTAACGCGTCGGTGTTTACAACATCTGTAGAATTGTAAAGGTTCAGTCATTGGTCTGCTGGGTACCTTCCTGAACTCAATGCAGCACATGTCGAGTTTCTATTGGAGGGGCTGCACCTTGGTAACCTCTTGACAGTTTAACGTCCCGTCTTCAACTGTGGGTGGAGCTAAACGAAGATAAGCTTAGCTCATTAAGAACATATGGACAGAAAACAAGGCCCGGTTCAAATCACAAAAATGCAATCTTGTCTTTTGCGGCTGCTGGAGGAACGAGCGTCTCTTGGGTCTTTCCTTGTATTGACTGTTCAGCAGTGACGGCTGGTGAACTGCAGCCTGGCTTGTGGCTTCTTGACACTGAACGCTGACCTTTGACGGTTGATATTATAGAGCAGGGCTTCCAAACCTTTTGTGCCTCATAATACTCAGTGTTGACGTGGTCGGTGACCAGTTCAACCTGTTTTTTGTCTTGGTTTATTTCATTTGAAGAATTGTTGAGGGCCAGTGTCCAATATGTCCCCCCTAAAAATAGCAAAAATCTGAAATAAAGAACTAAACCACTGTTCTAGTTATTAGGCCGTTTTAGATTTAGTTAAAAATAGCTGAAAATATCTATAAGATGACGAGAATCAAATGCCATTGAACTGCAAAAATTCCCTCCTAAATATTAAGTGCATTAGTAAATCAAGAAGAAGAGGAATGTGGCGCCTCAAGCTTGTGGTGCAGTCCCTCTTGATGGGCAGTGCTGTTTGAACAATGGGCATGTTGACCCCCGCCAGCTGCAAATCCTTTCAGATGGCAGCGGCACCTGTCGGAAAAAAAAAAACAACACAGTCAAATATTAGCATCTCCCAGCGGCAACTCACCAGAGTTCAAGTTCATAATCTTTCTCACTCATATTATTAACATCTGCAGCCATTTAGCCCACGTGCATTACCGGGCTTTGTGTTTGTCTTGTGCATGTGTGTGAGCGCAGTCACACACACACACACACACACACACACACACACATGTTTACTATTTGTCTGTGTACAGAAAGTGTGGGGATGCACTCATGGGTGGTTGAGTAATAGATGCTGCTGGTGCTCTGCCAGTGCCGCACGCCCTTGTTCATGAATTATAAAACCAAGAGCAATTATGGCTTTTACACAAATTAACCAAAGCATGCTGGATGCAAACTGTAATTGGGTCAGTGGTTATTTCCTGCAACACACCTGGGCTTGCAGTAAACGCTGGGTATCAATTATGAATGGCTCCTGTCCTACCCAGGGTGTGTAGCAGACCATGGCCTAACACAGCATATACAAGGGCATTAGCATTCACATGATGGCTGTAATGATCTCCATGATAAGGCCTTGCTGTCTCTTTGTCATATTCTAACAGGGTCTCATTGGGTGGATTCTAAGGTCCAAAGGGGAAGGAATGCTTATGATTTTTAATAGCATTTTGAGAAACTGTACCAACGTTGAATCGCCTCGTCATTGTAGCAAAAGTTGTGTCTTCGCCTCAGGATCAAGACCTATCCGATTGCTACGGTTTGTCAGATTTCAAGTTTAAAGTGTGCCGGTCATGTCTCTGTCCTACCATGCAAGATGTATGTTTTCTTAATCGGTGAAAGGTCAAACCGCACAAAGGATACACGTCTGACACCATAAATAAGTCAATTTATTTATGGATTATTAACAAAGACAGCTGAGATTACCCCAAGATCAAGACAAACATTGTAACTTCTGGACTTTCATTTCATTCAGTGATACAATTAAGCAACAAGAATATTTCAATGAAATAAGAAATGCACAGTTCAGTCCAGTGTTCAGGAAGCAGCAAAATCCAGTTTTTACCTTTTATAGACGCATGCACAATAAGCAGACAGGCTGTTCTCTTTCACTGTTCTTACTAATACCAACGAATAGTAATGCACTCGTCGTTCACATGTAACCCACGTAACTGTAAGCTGCCAAGGGGTGGATGGTTGGGTCAAGAGAATTTAGACTTTCACCGAGGAACTGGATCTTTTGCTACCTGACTCCCATGCTTAACTAATGCCACCTACGGAAGTTAGGCTGAGGTTCATACCGACACATGCTTGCAAAACTCAAGTTCGATGTATACGATGAGGTTCCCCCGAGCGTCAACCAAACACCAGCCCAAATGTGGAAAGGCATGCTGCTCGTCTGCTTGTTCTTATCTGGGCCATTTACTTTTAAAAAAAGCCTGCCTCCAGTTGTGAGTACTGGCTGTAGAATCACACAGTGTTCAGTGGAAATCTGGCCAAAATGTGCGCAGCCATACAGTATCTCAACTGTGCCAGCTAACTACCACATGCAACCTAAAAATACAGTGCGTGCGATCAGGGAGTGGTGTGTGAATAGGCACGGCATAAACAACACCAACCGATTCATCAGCGACTGACAGGAGTATTTTCAGGTGGTGCTTCTGCTTATTTGTGAAGCTGTATGGTTAAATTGCACGACACGAATACTGCCAAGCTCCATAACATTACAGTCACGTTGAACGTACTCAATGCCAATCTCCCACCAATGGGTAAATGTTTTTTGATCTATATAAGGACGTATGAATGAATGGATTGCTTTGATGTAACGTTATTCCAGCATGTGGCTGCCTGACCTACAGGCTAAATCTACTGCATCTTCAACACCAGTATGAGCATCGAGGGCTTGCAAAGCCTTTGATAGTTGACGTGAACGTCTTCAGTAACGGCTGCATATCTGCATGTATAAATACCTGCCTTTTTAAAGTTGTCAAATACATTTAGGATCTGCTCACCAAGCAAGTCGAGACCCTGAGGAAAGTTCCAATGTGTACATGTGTAATTTATTAAAAGAGCTGTCAGACAATTGTAACAACTGGTGTAACGAGAAAACACACGCTTACTACAATTATTAATGATGTTCTTTTTTTAGCTTTTAAGTTTGTCATGTCTTGGGATGAGTGGTCATCCTGATGAGATGTCACATGTCTGCTTTTATAGCTACTAAACGCAATCAAGTAAAAGAAGCATACAGAAGCCCCGCATTCGGTTTAAAAGAACATAATGAGCAGACGACTTTCTGGACGCTCCAAACAATTGCTTCAACGGTCCTTGTGCTTTCTAGCTAATAGCGTGATTTGACTGGAAGTGAACCAGACTTAAGTATATGTTCTAATGGACAATAAACCGGGAGTCTGTGTCAGACATTATTTGAACTAATGTAATTAAATAGAATATATTGTTCTGTATCAACATCTTGCAATCTGCCAGATATGTTCATTATGCTCTCTGCATCAGTTTAGAACATCTAAAGCGAGATGATTTTTGAGTTGATTTAGTTAGTCCCTGTGGATAAAAGCAGTCGTGTCTCTGAGCACCAATGGAAAACCTCTCACTCTGCTGCAGCAGTCAGGGTCTGACAGTCTGCACTGTGTGCAGTCCTGGTTCTGGTTCTCCAGTGCCTCCCGTCCCTCCAGCGGGCCCAGCAATACGGCCCGGGTCTCCAGCAGCGCGGCGTCGGCGTCGGCTCCCAGCGAGGGGCGGCTCTGGTCCTGGTCGGGGAAGCAGCCGGATCTGGGTTTTGTCCGCTGCTGAACCTGCATGACTTTGCGCAGTACTCGACCCGTTGGCACAGATGACGAGCATTAAGAATCTTTGTCGTCTCGTTACCTTATGTTGGTCGTATAGAGGCGTCACAGGTACTTCTGATGAAACACATGTGGTACAAACTGCAAATGTTTACGTGAAGACATTCCTGGAAGACAAAGTTAATGTAGGGATATTATTCAAATATTCCATTAAACAGATTTTAACAAAACATTTTGAATCACACACAATATAAAACACAGAAACGAGTGTTAACGGGAAACATTTTGCAGAAGCTGCCTCACTGCTACCGCTCAACCGTGCTCTCATTTGTTTACAGCAATTATGCCAAGGTATAACAAGCAGACTAATCTGACAGTGATGCATTGATGTGTTTGGAATGTTACTGAAGAGGAAGTTTCACTGATCCACAGAAGTCAGTGAGTAACGATGGCGCTACAGCGTTCCTATCGGCTTCAAAAGAATACCTCAAATTATTAGATGTTACTGATACGAATAGCTGCGATATTTCATTCTAATATGAAATCATATGAGCGTCGTGTGAAGGAAACAACCAGCCTCACTTAAGTGACAGTCAGCTATGTTGATCCATCCATGTATGGCTGATATCAGGAACTGGTCTTTAAACACACACTGTACAAATATGACTGTAATATGAAAGTGTATGAAAATTGTCCATTCGTCACATCTTAAAGGAGATAATACTACGGTGGATTTTGACTTAAGACTCAAGAGATCTGAGCTGGAAAGAGAAAAGACTTCTAGTCGTCTGTGGTCGAGTTGGTGTACAGGGAGTGAAAAGGTTTTGCAACAGACAAAGTAGAGCCAAGCCCTTTGAATTCTAGTTCAATATAAAAACAACAAACCGAATAGAATGCACCACCATGTAAATAAAGGTTGTTTCTTTATTCCAGATGTCTCCAGTATTCTGTCCTTTCAGCGTCTGGTTTTCAGACCTCGTTTCTCTGCGACTACTTTGCAAATATTGATCGTGATAAAGGAGCTTTAAAGTGTAAGAGCTGGATAGCATAGTCACAACTGGATTGTAGCTGTAATGATTTTGCAGCCACAGATCCCTGTTGAGCTGCAGTCTATTCTATCGCCAGGTAGTCCCACATGAGGCCTCTGGCACAAAAGCCAATGCGACTTCTCCAAAAAGCCCATCTACTGCTCTGCAGGTGCACGGGAATAAAACCGAGCATGTTTTCAGGTCAAAATGAACCAAATCATTCCTCCCACCAACAGCGTTCTTCCCTTCTGTCTAACGTCGGTACTATAACCCAGCTTTTCCACCATTAAAGACTCCCTCATGAAACTCCATTAAATATCAGACTATTCCTCCTTTGTGATCCCAGCTCAGCTGAAATACATGACATTAACTAGACAGGCTATCAGAGGGATTTTATTAAAAAGGTTTGGCTTACAAAAAAAAAATGGTGACATTTAAGACTCCAACAGTATTACTGGAGCCAGTGTGATGTAATATAACAACATACGATGGGGGGGGGAATCAAAGTCAAATCTGAATTGGTGGAAAAAGAAAAAGGGCACGGATGCTAAAGATAACCAGTGTTTTTACCGCAGTCATTTGTCTGATGTCCCAGCGCGAGCCGAGCTGACATCAAAATTGCTGCAAAAAGACGTGAGGGCAAAGAATGTTGCGCTGCAATAAGGCAATAAGGCATTGTCTTTGCAGCTAGACAATTTCCCCTTCTTGCAATTCAAGAGAGCCACTGTCACAGCCGTCATATCGGAATTACTGTAAATAAAAAAAATAACAAAAAAAAACAATAGGTTCTCAACATTTCCACAAAAAAAACCCCTCATGCAGCATTTAAATCCCCGGGAATCCACCCTGCAGTGACAGTGACCTCGTTTGGTTCTCGTGCAGAAAGCAGAAAGACGTCAAATGTTCCAACTCAATAAATCGATGAAATCTATTGTAGTTTTAAAAAAGGACGCACTGTCACGCAATATCAGGCTGCCTGTAAAACACGATATTTCACCCTCTGCGTTCTGCTACCTATGGGAGCATTAAGCCACTTCACATTAATAGCAGAAGGACTGTCTGTCCTCATAAACCTTTCCCGGGTTTCAGTGGATGTGGGTGAATATATGTTGCCCTCGTGATATTACGTTTCATGGATTAACAGAAGTTGATAGTCTTTTATTATGACTAGTTACTTTTGCCTCAGGTTTGTTCTTTTTCTGCAAAGGTATTGTGTATTTATGAATGTGGGATTGATGCTAAAAAGCATGGAGCTCCTAAGTGCTTCAATAAATAAGATATTATGAATGAAGTTTGAATAATTCATCAAATTACTTCCCAATCCATCGCTGCGTTTCTAGTTATTTAGTTGTACAACTATTTATTGTACAATGTCTGATTTATTCCACATTGCTAAAAGCCTTTATGTACAACAGTACAAAGGCATTTTTGTTGTCACTTGTACCTTTTGTAAAAGAGAACCAAAACACTCCGTGACAAGAGCGCAACATTTAATATCAGCTGTTAAGTTATTTCGGTGAGCTATTTCGGAGTATCACGTGTTTCCGTCCGTTCCCTGTGAAATGTGACGCCTCAGGGCTTCGTGGACACACGTCAGACTCTTCAGTGGTGCGAGCAGATATGAAGGACATCGAACGGAGCGCTCGCTACACTCCTTCCTGCTCTGGGATCAGCAGGGGTTCTCAGCTAAGTGGGTCAATCAGCTTAAACAGCGGCAGCATCGACTCCGTAAATCATCGCTTCTCCGACGGCCTCTTCCCTTCTCAACGAACATCACGTCGACCTGGGCGCCGTTGTTTGTGTCACGACGGTGGATTAGAGCGAGTCCAGAAGCGTAGACCTTGACCCGGACGATGCAGCTATCGGAGACATACGGTGAGCGTGCTTGAGAATGCTCCTCGGCTCTCCACCTCCACAACGCATTGTTTCTCTCGCTCTGTTTCGAGCGGCTCACCTTGAGCTGTTCATCTGTTTCTATGGTGATTCTGCTTTTGAGTTTTCTCCCCTTTTTTCACCATTATGTTTTAAACACTTTAGGCATTTTTTGTATTATCAATACTGTGCAGGTGTTGATTTTGTGTCAATTAATATATTATGTTCATTAACTCACTGCTTACCTTCTTTCAACTCAACATTAGGAACACAACTCACGTGTGACTTGTGTTCTGTTTCTTACAATGACAAGAACTGTGCACATGCACCATGCAAAAATGGCAGGTGGACCAACACTTCCATTGTAATCTTATAGCAAAATCCAATGCCTGAAATAGCACTTTTCACTTGAAGAAACTATATTCCATGTGGGCTGCATTTATTCAGATTTCTTTCGGCCTCAGGCAGCCTACAAGCAATGTTCCAGAGATGAAGACATGTTAATCAGATGGAAATCACTGGGATGTCCTCTGTGAGGAATACTGTCTTTAGTGTCATCATCATTCTCCGGATGTCATGTTGGGCTTGCCAGGAGGTCAGTTAAGGTTATGGAGGAGGAATGAAGGCGACATTAATCTCGTGCAACGACTCCAAATAATGAATATGTGAAGCTCACGACTGGGGGAATAATGGAAGGCAAGAGATTTAAAGCTAATTCAGGCTTCAGTGATTAAATTTACTGTGCCAGATAAAAATCATTTAGAAAAGTGTCCATGTGTTTTCCCACTGAAATACCAAACCTCTTTTGGAGCATCGGCGTCAACGTGGTTCTGTCAAAGTAACATGCAGTACAGTACGCGCCGTTTTTTTTTTCTCCAACAAATGCCCCTGAGCAAGTTAGCGAAGCAAAGTTTGCAGAGAACAGAGTGACGTGTTTTGTAAAATATTGGGAAGTTGCATGTATTTAGAGAGTTGGATGAAAAATATTTTTTTCTCAAAAAAACAGCAAAACTTCACTAACTAAAGGATAAACATGAGTAAGATGCAACAGAGTTCTGCACACGCCTATAACAGAGGCCTGATGATTCTTCGGTGGGATGATGCATCGGATCTTATAAGTCACATACATGCTTGATGTTTTTGTAAGTATGGCTATGTGCTTTATTAGATTGTGGAGGTTTTATCATTGGATCAGCCCACAGTTGTAATAAAATGAGGTGACTTCAGGCTAACGTAGCGTCGGGAGGTCAGCGGGTCCACATCTTCACAAAGACCTGGCTCCATGGCGGCATCCACCCATCGAGCTGCACCACGGGACCGAGCGGGTGACCTCAGCTCATGATGTCAGGATACCGGTCATTGTATCTGGCCAAAGGCATGTTTGCATTTCCCCTGACGCAATTCTTAACAAATGCACTACTATTTTATTTTTTTTCATGTTTTTCTTGTGTCGAAAATGGACTTTACTGCATTCCTTTGTGCAACCTTGTGTTTCCCAAAATAAATAATCCATGACAGATTGAACCTGCAACCAGCCCCAAAAATTCATTGTAATCTGTAAAATGCACATATCAAGTTGTGGTACTTCAAAAAAAGTACTACTTGGACGTTTAAGCGTGAAGAGGTCCCCTCGTCCTCAGTGTCCCCTGGAGGACATCACCTGCGTTCTCCTGCAACCCACACGCCCCCGCTGCTTATGAAAGTCATTCAGAACAATTTAGCCGCATCGTCCCTCAGCCCCATTGTTCAGTACACTATGAATACGCCGCCACCCAAGATAATGCTAGCGCAGCAGGCCAATCTCCACAGAGAGACACCTCAAGCGTGAATCAATACGCCTGACTTCTACGAGACAAAAGCTAAGACCTTGCCAAGCCCAGAACCACATTGCCAGGGACATGTACTCATGACTTTTCTCATGTATGGCAAAAGCCCAAAGACACTGGATCAAGCCACTGCATCAAACGGTGACAAATTCTGGCTTACCTCAAATCCACTTTCATCCCAGTCCATTCAGGAAGTTGACATTCAGTAATATGCAAATACTTTTTTCACAAATTGCCCATCATTTGTAGAACAAACGCCGCTTGTCGCCCAGCTACTTTCTGACTTTCTAGCTGAAAGTGATGTGAACTAACTGTGTCGGTGGCTTAATAGAAGGTAGGCTTCTGCAAAAAATAAGATGACACACAAACAGACACCCACACAGGAGGCAGAGAGAGAGAGAGAGAGAGAGAGAGAGAGAGAGAGAGAGAGAGAGAGAGACACACAAGGAAACCCTGCAACAGTGAGTCATATCACACTGAAATCACTTCTAACCCTTTCCCCCCATGGAGAAACAAAAAAAACACACAAATCACTGAAAACATTAAAATCAGATTCTTATATAAATTAAACTGATGAGGGAAAAGATGGAGTACAAAGCATGGCAGTGAATTCAGTTTCTCAGGCGGTGACTGCTTGTCACAATGGAGTAAGAGAGTGCGGGAGGCAGGATTGTGTGGTCGTGTGCGTCGGTCGATGGGGGAGCCACAAATCTGGGGTGCTCTGATGAGTTTGTTTGGAGCCCAGCTGTGTGTTTGCCTGTGACGCCTAAAATCCATTAGAAATCTGGTGGGGGTCAGGGCTCCACTTCGACTGCGATGGCTGTGTGCCTTGGAGAGGCCCGAGTGGTCCACCTCAACCTCATTTTCTCTGCAGAGCGGGGGCTGTGAGGCAATCAGGCTCCACAGGACAGATGCCTGGAGAGCCCTGAAGCATCAAAACATGCTGTCCAACCCTCCCCAGAGAGCCCAACACAGTGTGGCTGGCTTGAAAAAGATCTTTAGGTGAAGACTGATTATGTAGTGGTGGGTCCGTGTGATGCATCAATGGCTTTGTGGAATAAAATGTTTGGAGTCTATTTTTTCTGCCAGCTGAATTCGAGAGGTTTCTCTTTCATGTCGTGTTTTCAGGTTTACTGGTAACTGGAAAGATTGTGAGGAAAAGGAGCTCTACCCAAAATGCTACAACCACAACTACCATTAATTGTATTAGTTGTATTAGTAGTAGCATTAATGGTAAATCAACATAAATACCAAAGGTTATTCCTCATGGTCCGTGGGCTGTCCTGCTAATGTCCAGTTAAACGAGTCAATCCACTCGTTACAAACATACAAACAGCTGTCTTCACAGGAAACAACTTGGTCCAACAAGTCCTCACTCCCAACTCGTTAAATACCTACGCTTGGTCAGTGGACCTAATTTCAAACTGTGAAGCTCTAGATACCCGTCCTGCGTCAGTTTCCACTCCTTACATACAGTGTCTCTTTAAAATAAGAAACAGAAGTCAGGTTTAGGAAAAGATCCTGGCTGACTCACTAACGACTCAGGCGACTGATGGTGACATTTGGTTTCACTTTGGACACGAACAGTGGTCTCCTTGGTGAAAGTCCTGTGTTTGTTTGACTTTTTATCGTTAGACTACAGCAGTGTAGCAAAACCACAGGTTAGCTACACATCGTTAGGAAAAGAAAACAAAGCTCAATGGTAAAAGTGAACCCTTCACGGTTTACAGACAAACTTCCTCAACACTGACCGAAGCCGTGTGTGCAAAACGTGTTCCTGAGCGGGATTCTCACCTTCATTTTGGATGAGCTCTGGAACGTTCTGTCTTGCCTTCATAGAACGTGGTTTCATATGAACCCCTGTGAATGCTTGTGTTTCTTGCCCACATCATTGCAGTGCTATTGCTCTGTTCCCCCTCCCAGCAGTTGCTTTGATAAGTGCAATTTCGTCACAACCTATACTAATGATGCTTCATTTTACAGGTCTGTAAGAATGAAATGCGTTGACGTCCAGCATCTCCTTTTCATCCCCACGTTATTGGCAGAGCCGGTGGCTACAGCCAGGTTTCCTCGGGCGGTCCTTGAGCCGTCACGGGGACGAGCAAGCGATACGAGCAGGAGCCAATCGTTGCCACCCGCCGTGAAGACGACACAGAAGGCATTTTTAGGAGAGGCAGATTTACTAGGGGCCCCCCTGTCTGTGTTGAGAGCTGGTAAAATGGCCAGGTCTTGTCAAGACTTCAATTCACGGGTCACAAAACATGTCAGAGTAATGGCAGGGAGGTTGAGGAGCACACTTAGCTTGACAGGTTCCTTTTAATGCTAGCTGCCTCCGAGCTGTGATCCACGTGATGCGTCGCACATACAGATTAACTTTCAGCAGACATGGTTTGCATGTCATTTTCTTCTCTAATGTCAATCTGAGGCAGTGGAGGGATCGGTGTTTTTTTTTTGTTTTTTTTTTTTACCTCAACAGCAAGCACATATCCATGAATCTTTACAACACACTAAACTGCTCTGCATTGAAAAACACTTAATTGTTTACAGAGCCACCAAAACTGTCTCACCGGATGAGATTAAAAGGCTTAAAAAAAATGACTTTTAGATGTTAAGGTTTCTCATCGCAGCCCGACTAATCAATGGTTATCCGGCATGGCTGGATAGCGAATGATTTCTCTCTCATTTGAGGCCCTATCAGAGGTGATTTCATCCTTGGTGCCTGAAAGACACGGTGCCCCTGAGTAACAAATGATTACCTCTGAATGAATCCCCGAAGTCTCGCTGCTAATGCAGAACAATAGGTAGTGAGAATAGGGAGGCTGTGCTTTGCTTCAAGATCTTTTTTTTTTTTTTATTCCCGGCATCATTTTTTGCTTCACTGATCTATCACTAAACAACAGCTGCTGAGCAGGAGCCAGAGAGACGCACTGCAGGGAGGACGAGGCAAAGTGGGAGAGAGGGAGAGGCACGGAGACAGCAACGGAGACGGAGAGGAGGAGAGAATAGGCATCTAAAATCGGGAGTCGGATGAGTTTTAAGAGGTGAGGTCACCGGTGATAGCCTGAAGCTCTTAGGTGCGGTGGCCCACTGAGAAGGAGAGTGAGAAGAAGGATCCTGGCAGGTCTGCCTCTCTCATGACGGATAACAAGTCACCTGAAATGGCTTCCTGGGTGGCAGCCATTAGACAGACAATTTGCAATCATCCCTGGCCCAATTTCTCTCACCTTCCCTCCCTCTCTTTCTCTCTCACTTTTTCTCCTATTACCCGGCTTCTCGCTCTGGTGCCCCATAGACCTTGGCAGCTTGAGTGACAGGGACTTAACTAGTCTAGTCACACAAATGTGAGAGGGGAAATGAGGAAAAGAGAGGGGAGAATTTCATTCATCTCACAAATACCAAATAACCTCTGCTCGCCCGGGACATTTACATATTCTCTCCACATTCTCTGTTGGCCAGGTGCTCTATCCTGTTTTTCGAGTCACCTCATCTGGAACTCGCCGACGCCATGCGACACCGCGGAGGCATAAGAGGCTAGAGATTCAACTACAGTAGCAGATGCAAGGGCACAAAAGGCTCGGATTTATGTCCACATCATCACAAATATGAGACGCAACATGTAGCGTAGCGGGCTGCGAATACACGATGTGGCCAAAGGTACGTGGACGCGAGAATATTACACCAATATTTAATTGTTGAGCTTCTCATTTCAAAACCACGGGTATTGATCTGCTGCTACGAGTGCTTCCACCCCTGAAAACGTTCTATTTCTCTGAAACATTAAATATGGGCTGCACACTGTTGGAAAAACAATTACTGATCTTGCAATATGATAAAATACAGGAATGTTCATTTTTATGGGCTACTTTTTAAAGTTAAATGCATCTTTAGAGACGTATGAAGAACCTTGTGCTCGAGTAAATCATTACACATCGATGGTGATGACCACATGAGGTGAGCTCCGTGTCACAAGTTGAAGCGGCTGATGTTGCTCATGGACATCATTCGCTCGTAGTGGGAAGCTGATTGTGGAAAATGTATACAGTTGTCAAGAGCTATGGGAGGACTCCGTTATGAAGGGTTAGGGTACCGGTAGAGCCGGAGCGATGAGGCTGCTGCCTTCTTTCAGCCCGACTGCCGCTAGACAGCAAGCGAAGAATACATTCCATCCATGACAATCTGCAGTCTTGTTACAAAGACCAACTCTCAAAATGAACAAAGGATGCACTTAGTGGACAAGAAGCTGAGACATGTTTTTATTTAGCCAGAGCAAAATCCTCCTCTGACTGTTGTTGTTGTTGCAGATGTTGTCCTGCTGTCCAGTATGTGGTAGCACTCCGCCGCGCCGACGGCGTTTCATCTTGTCAGAGCGAAAGCAGCGTGCGCCGTGATTATGTCGGCGGTCTTGTGTTGTAGCGGCACCATGCTACAATAACAACAGGCATGTTAGCAATGTGCGCCAAGCTGATAAATCTCACTTAAAAAGGAGAAAGTCACTGGCAGCCTCGGCCCCGATTCCATCCGCGGTGATGAAGATGTTTTCTCGACAATGACACTGAATGCGTGATAGGAGGCCCAGCAGTCTTAGATAAGGCCGCGGCCTGGTGCATTACATCACCCTCACTATAAACTGGGGCCTTTTATGTTTAATAAAGACAGACTGATTGCTCACACGCTTCACTCGAAAGAACAAGATCCAGCTGTTCGAGGGCTTCTCTCATTTTGAAATGTCAGATTGCCCTGAGATGAGAATCAGTGGAGGAGCAGCTATCAGGCCTGATGTAGTCTTTCTCCAAAGGTTCAGCCGTCTGTTTCCGCCTGCTGTTGCATCGCACACACACACACACACACACACACACACACACACCTACATGTCCCAGAACTCCTATCTCCACACAGCAGACATGCACACATGCTTGCTCACAGTGATGCTAATTTCCAGAGAACAGCAACCAAATGTTGGGCAATGAATCAACACATCATTAACACCTGACCCACCAGACAGACAGCGGATTTGAGGCCAATAATAGGAAGAAAAAAAATGTCCACATCATTTTAGTTCTCTTCTCTTGACTTTTGGGAGGTCTGGAACGCACCGCGCTGCACACTGCGCCACACTCGCCTCCCGCTTCCAAAACATTTGCGAGCGCTTTATAAAGGAGCACGCTGCGCTCTGAGTGTTCATTTCCTTTAACAGCACTTATGCTGTGCATAAGAGAGGCGTAAGAAGACTGTACAGGAAACAACTAAAAGGGAAAGATGTCAGTTAACGACAGTGTTGACAATGAGACAAAGAGAGGTAACTGTTTCCCATTAAGAGTAATTTAGCCTGCTATTGTCCACTTTTCTTCACAACTGTTTAAATAAACGTGGATTATGACAGTGGGTTCTATACTCTAAACAAGAACAGTGACTCACCACATGTATATGGATATACAGCTCTGATCTGATTAGGTGTTGGTAACACGCATATACAGACATTCCTCACCCAGCTCTTGAAGAGTAATAAGAGGAGCATTGCTCTGTCTTTCCTCCAAATGGCAGCTACAGCTCGACCTGCCTGTCTAAATATTTTGCATGTAAACTCATAAATCCCATAAACCCAGTCCCAGCTCCACTAATGAGTGCAGGGATGAGCTTCTCTGTTGAATATGCAAGAAAGAAATGCATTTTTCTCACAGCGAAATTGGACAAAGACAAGTTTATTTGTTTTATCCAGCCTTTAATAACCGTAGAGTGTATGTAAGATGTAGTCACCGTGACGTCACCCACTGGTCCGTGGACGACAGTTCTGAAGCCTGGAGTTCGGCATTGTGGTCTGATCCAACTGACGGAGGCACCCTTTTGCGTGCACGCTATGCACCGTGCTTTCGTCTAACTCTGATGTAAACATCAGCATCACCATTAGATGGTCAGAGCAGCTGAAGTGGTATGAAGTGTGCAATAGTTCACTTAGGGAGGATGGGAGTTGTGGCGGTTGGGTCAAATACAGGACTTTCACCCAGGAGGCCGCTGTTTGTGTCCCGTGTGAAACTAAAAGTCGACGTTGATTTATTTTTCACGTCGGTCGTTGGTCACGTGACTTGTACTCATCTACTTTACTGCGGTGAAAATCCACTGTACGCTACCTGTCCACTACAGTCTTTTATTGGCACATTTCGACCTTTTACAGTTTGCAAATCCCTAATATTGAATTCCTTTTCATGTAAGGTAACGTTAGGCCACAACATGTGACTGTTAATGGTAACACATTTATATATAATGACTCTGACAAAGAAATTTCATTTGTCACAACGTGGCAGATCGACTTAATAAGGTCAGTATCAGTGCCGATACCTGGCATATCGGATCAATGCATCCGTAGATAGAAATGTGTATCAAATCAGTCTGTAAATGTCCATCATTATGCACATGTTGCAAGAACGAGGGGATACAAATATGACATCTTGCATATCAACACATTGTCCCCCCCCCCCCCCACGAGTGGTCCACAGGGTACCTTAATGTACTTTATTAAAGTTTGGTTTAAAGCGGTGTTACAGTGTTTGTCAGTGATTGGCCCGAAGTGCACTGTAGCCTTCCATTTGTGCTATATGACATGTTAATTATTGCCTGCTACCTAAAATTGTCATGCTGATGGCTCACATGAAATTTAAATTATAGGAGAGACTTAATTGAATGATGTTTGGCCACTTCATAAATAAGTCTTTTTTATTGTCTAACTTAAAGCTTTAGCTGTCATGACGGAGTCGTTGGCATTGACGGTGCTGGCCACGATCCACGTTGTTCTCGCAGAGCAGCCGTAGCCAAAAGATGACTTGATGCGCAGCTACTGCACCTGTCTCAGTTCAATTTGCATTCAGTGTCTTATTTGGAGACCACCCACTGCAGTGCAGGCGGGGGGGCTGCTTCCCAAGAATGTTTAGTGAGCATCTGGCACTCCCTGATGTCACTGTACTATTTAGCCGCCTTTCAAGGACTTAAACTTGCACCCATAATGCTTTTAATACCTCCTTAATTAAAGTAAACAGTGCACTCTGATGCTCTACTACACTGCGGTATCTTGTTATTTCCCGATTAATGTCTTCTACCTACCTACCTACCTACCTACCTATCTACCTACCTACCTACCTACCTACCTACCTATCTATCTATCTATCTATCTATCTATCTATCTATCTATCTATCTATCTATCTATCTACCTACCTACCTACCTACCTACCTACCAACTACCTACCTACCTACCTACCTACCTATCTACTTACCTACCTACAGATATCTACCTACCTACCTATCTATCTACCTACCTACCTATCTACCTACCTACCTACCTACCTACCTACCTACCTATCTATCTACCTACCTACCTATCTACCTACCTACCTACCTACCTACCTACCAACTACCTACCTACCTACCTACCTACCTATCTACCTACCTACCTACCTACCTACCTACCAACTACCTACCTACCTACCTACCTACCTATCTACCTACCTACCTACCTACCTACCTACCTACCTACCAACTACCTACCTATCTACCTACCTACCTATATACCTATCTACCTACCTACCTACCTACCTACCTACCAACTACCTACCTACCTACCTACCTACCTATCTACCTACCTACCTACCTACCTACCTACCTACCTACCAACTACCTACCTATCTACCTACCTACCTACCTACCTACCTACCTACCTACCAACTACCTACCTATCTACCTACCTACCTATATACCTATCTACCTACCTACCTACCTACCTACCTATTTATCTACCTACCAACTACCTACCTATCTACCTACCTTCCTACCCACCCACCCGCCTGTCTGTCTGTCTGTCTGTCTGTCTGTCTGTCTGTCTGTCTGTCTGTCTGTCTGTCTGTCTGCCTGCCTGCCTGCCTGTCTGTCTGTCTGTCTGTCTGTCTGTCTGTCTATCTATCTATCTATCTATCTATCTACCTACCTACCTACCTATCCCCAATTTTAAACAGAAAGTCCTTCATACTGTTCCTTCATTGGTCTTCTCACCTATCTTCCTCTCTGGGTAGATAACAGAGGTGTGTCCTTATTGTCATAGACAACAACATCCAATTGAACAACATCCAACAGATACCAACTGAATACAATACTGTGAAAAACAACCATCATAGCCACATGTTAATCGATTTCTTCTCAAAAGTGTATCAGTGATGTGAACGATTATCATTGCTTTTGTGAAGTTATAGTTCACAATGATGGACTCGCGTCGTACCGCCCTGATAGTGTGTCTGACTTCAGGAGTCGTATTTAACATTCTGAACAATACTACGATCGCAGCAAACAACTATTTGCACTGGAAAGATTTAGCAGGGTAATGTGTACCTGAGCAGAGAAAGTCACTCTCCTGCTCTTAGTGCTTGTTAGTGCTGCCGCTGCTCTGCACCGCTCTCACCACAACACATGGGCATTTTAAAAAAAAACTTTAAAACAGGTACAGAAAAATGATGTGAAGTCATTAGGAACTAATTGACAAAGTCATGAAAAACTGGAACAATAGAGCTGTGCGATATGACAAAAAATACTTTCTAGGATTACTAACTAATTCATGTTAATTGTATTTTAAACACATTAATGTTTTTAAAATTGTACCCAGTGTTTCCACCAGACTAAGGTCTGTTTCTGAAGTCATGAGGGAGCTACACACACACACACACACACACACACACACACACACACACCACAAAGAGGCCTTCATAAGGAAGAGTTCAGTCCAAAAAACTAATCGCACCGCAGACGTCAGACCTACGAGCTCCGTCCCTGCCACACAATAACACGACGTCCTTGGCTGGTCCTTATTAAATACGTGCAAACACAAAAATACATGGAAAATTAAATTATATACTGGCTCTTGTCATTTTGTTTTAAGTCATTTGTTTGGCTGGAGCTCCAGTGACTGTTCCAGAGTATCCATATATCATGTAAAGAGATCCAATCTTCGGTTAAAAATGACCTGGAATTTTTTTTTTTGAAAGAGTCGGACTGTTCATCCTCATTGGAGTGTGTAGACCACCCTCTGCAACGATTGTATTGTTCGACAAATGAAATGCTATGCTCAGAGAATGCAGCTCAGGGAAGGGATTCATTATTGTGGCTTATTTCAATATCAACATGGAAGATAAGTTAGAAGGCGCTGAAACAAATCAGAAATACATTTGATCTCACGCATCTAGTAAAGGTACAAGGATAACTTCATCATCTAAAAATGAATTGATATGATATTCAGCAATAAGCCTGAGAGAGTACCAAAATCTTTTTTTTGTAAAGTAGCATAATTAAGTCCAATACTGAAGTCCTGCTTTTGGAGATCCACACAGGAAAGTATGGACCTGCCAAAGAAAACATAACTGTTTCTACCGCGTCACCTGAGGGTCGTACTGTCACTGGAATAAAAAAGAAATGGTTCCCAATATAAAACGTCTCGCCTCAGCAAGGCAATCTGTGACTGCAGTGGAATGGGGTCAAAGTCGTTTTTGCAGTTTGAGATGTTAATATTGATATTATAGTGTTATACTATAGCATCAATAGCCAATTTAAATGAATGCTGATATCTTTAGGCTGTGGGAATAAATAAGTCCAACAAGGTAAATTCAACATGACTCTGAATTGTAACTTGTATAGGGTTTTGCAGATTCTCCTGAATCACTTGTAAAAGCCACTTTATTTTTGCATGAGGCCTAAGGGTCGCCTGATTAAAGGGGCTCTCCACTACTTTTATGAATTACATTAAGGTGACTTGTGTGAGGTCTCAGAACCTCCAAACAATCTCTCTTAAAAACTCTAGTGCAAAACTACGTAGTTAGACTGATTCCATTCCCTTTTTAACTAATTAATTTATTGAACCGATAACAAAGAGAATCCATACTTCTATTAAAGATGAACAGCTCCAGAGGGATTACAAGTCAGCCACAGTTCAACCCCACCAACTGATGTGAGCAATCAGCAGTCCATCAGCATCTTACCAGTTGTCTCCAAATTTGCAGAGAAATGTGTTACGGAAACATCTGACCACCAACCTCAACAGAGGCCCTCACACACCACACCGCACCCAAAGCACCCAACCAGAGAGCCGACCACTCCGGTGAGCTGCCTGGGTTCAGTGTGTAAAGGTGGGCAGCTTCAAACTATCAAGCTCTACAACTCCGGCGTCAGTTGCGTATGCGTCAGTGAGAGCGTGTTGATCGAGGCAACAAAATTCTTAGATAGGTTTAGTTTACGTTATCTTAATCTCGTGACTACCGGGTTGACTAACGGGTCACGTGACCGGTGACTCACTTGAGTCACGTGACTAATGACACTAAATACCAACAACTGACGTGACGGAATGCCATCTTTTCATTTCGCACGGGTCCATAACAACGGCCTCCTGGACGACAGGCCTGTGTTTGCGTGCCTTACTGGTTTTAAAACATCTCGCCAAGAAAACCGGCACGTTTTTAAGAAGAGTTAATTAAAATGCGCGGGCCTTATAAATAAATGAAATTAAACTCGTAACGAAGAGTCCCACACTAAAAGTTCACTCATCCACGGTGCTCTGAAGCACTTTCCATAAGCACCTCCAGTCAGATGGCGGACATAAATGTATGGGAAAGTGTGAATGTGTGATTACCAGGTGATATGTGCTTATGATCAGCTGGTTGATGGCTCACGGCCCCTCTCAACACATTATTAATCATATCTAACGACTTCAGATGCCGCACTAAACAGTTTGCCCTACAGGATTTCCCCACCGCTGCAGCCAGCGCTCAATATGCCGCCCGAGGCCTGACTGTCAAACACATGATGAGATGTGTGTGTATGTGTGCTCGCATAGGAGGGGGAAAAAGATGGTGAGGAAGGGAGGGGGGGGGGGGGCTGCCTGATCTCAAGCGGCAAATTAGGGCCTCTCTGAAATCGATAACAGGGGAGCCATGCACAGATTTCATTAGTTGGCAGACGTGTGCGGCTAAAGGGATGCAAACGGATATTGATGTTTGAGATTGATTGATCTCTTCTTTTCTCAAAAATGTACACACTGAGTTGCAATGCAGAGTTTGTTTTGGGTTTGTTTGCTCTCTGAGTGCACATTCAATCTTAAATACCAGTTTGACCTTTTTCCGAGAAAAACAAACTCACTCTTTATACTCAACAGATAGTCGTCTGTTGAAAGTTGGTGCCACAAAATGGACTTGCGAGGGTCAAATGTCAGGCCCACCCAGCGATGCCCCGTCCCGCCCCTATTCTCCACTACCAGCCACAAAATATTTCTTCCGCGAGATTTAAAAATCAATAAACAAAAGTGACATTCGGGCCTTTTGCATCTTAAGCAAGTCCACCTTGTCACAGAGGTGGCATTAGAAAATGCATCTCATGCACCCTCTCAAGTAAACGTAACAGATAGGCCTGCATGGCAGATCAAATTCTATCTGCTATTACATTTAGCTTAATTAGGTTCAGGATGGGTGTGGTACGCCACAAAAAGAAGGCTAGAAAGGTTAGGCAATCACAGGAAAGTCAATGTGGAATACCATTAAGTGATGGACTACTTCCTTTATATTATCTGAATGTCTTAGATGTACTAAAGTCCACCCATGTTGTAGCTAGAGCAGGTTAAACCAATGCAAAATGAAAGAATGCATGAATGAGTCAACATGCTGACAGATCAGGGCAAAAATGTACGGTAAAAAAGGATTCATACGGGCCACTTTATTAGGTACACCTGTTCAACTGCTCAGCCTGATCATATGTGAGCGACACGATGCCTTTAGGCATGCAGACGTGGACCAGACGATGTGTGTGAGTTCAAACCGAGCATCAGAACGGTGAGGACAGGTGATGTAAGTGACTGGGAACATGGCATGCTTGTTGGTGTCAGATTGGCAGAAAATTGCGGATCTACCGGGATTTTCATGCACAACTTTTTTACTATTTACAGAGAACGGTCTGAAAAAGAGGAAATATATGAGCGTCAGTTCTCCGCTGGCAAAATGCCTTGTTGATGACAGAGGTCAGAGCAGACTGGTTTGAGCTGAGAGGAAGGCAACAGTAACTCAAATAACCGATTGATACAACCGAGGTACGCAGGAGAGCATCTTCGAACCTTGAAGCAGACGGGCTCCAGCAGACCACACCGGGGGCCCCTCCTGTCAGCTAAGAACAGGAACCCGAGGTTATAAAATCGGCACGGGCTAGATTAGAAAAGTGTGTCCTGATCTAATGAGTCTCATTCTCTGCTGCAACATTCAGTAGGGTCAGAATTTTTGCGTACACAACATGGAAGCATGGATTTCTTCCTGCCTTGGATCAACGGTTCAGGCTGCTGCTGGTGGTTTAATAGTGTGGGGGATCTTTTCTCTGCACGCTTTGGGCCCCTTAGTACCAATTGAGCATTTTATAAATGCCACAGACTACCTGAGTATTGTTGCTGGCCATGTCCATCCCTTAATGACCACAGTGGGCCCATCTTCTAATGGCTACTTCCAGCAGGATAACGCTCCATAAAACATAGCTCAAATCATTTTAAAACTGGTTTATTGAACGTGAAAATGAGTTCAACGGACTCAGATGGTCTCCACAATCAGCAGATCTCAATCCAATGGAGCACCTTTTGGATGAGGTGGAACGGGAGACTCGCATCCTGGATGTGCAGCCGACAAATCTGCAACAATTATCCTATCACGTCAATATGGACCAAAGTCTCTCAGGAATGTTTCGAGCACCTCGTTGAATCGATGCAAAGAAGGACTAAGACTGTGCTGAATGCAAAAGGGGATCCGACCCGGTACCAGCATGGTGAACCTGACTTTGGCCGCTGAGTGTACACATCGGTCGAAATGAGCTTTCGATTTTTGAAGAGCGTATTTCTTTCCATCCCCGGCTACTTGCATGCTGCCGGGGTCGTCCAACCCAACTGTTCCCAATTGACTAGTTAAAAAACTAAGCTAATACAATAAAGTATTTACATTTGACCGTGTGGCCTTAGTGTGGCACTTTCCAAAAATAGATGGTGGTCATATTACACACCATGTAGCATGTTGATAGAAGAATTTGAAAATGTGGATGTCGGTGCTTAAACCCAGCGATCTGTTGATCTTCAGACACTGAACAGGACCTTTGTTCCAATTCAAATCTGCAACCGTCTTCTAGTTCCTTTTATCAATGACTAGTGATTTCTTTGACGGTTTTCCAACTGTTGCTCAAAGGTATCTTTGTCTCTTTCCGTCTGATTGAACCATTGTAAAGCGTGTTGAACTACAGCTACAAAATAAGACTTCTTTTGCAAACCCTTCATACAATAGAACATCTATTTGTAAAGAGGACGTTCTAACCTGACAGCATTAACGGCAATTCAAAATAAAGAGCAGTCTTTACAAACGCATGACTGTGATGAATCAAGCTTTTATGGCAGTATATCATCAGTATATATATATATATATATATATATACATATATATATATATATATATATACTGTATATTACCAGAAGTATATATATTGTATATTACCAGAAGTATATATACTGTCTATTACCAGAAGTATATATATTGTATATTACCAGAAGTATATATACTGTCTATTACCAGAAGTATATATATTGTATATTACCAGAAGTATATATACTGTCTATTACCAGAAGTATATATACTGTATATTACCAGTATATATATATATATATATATATATACACTGTATATTACCAGAAGTATATATACTGTATATTACCAGTATATATATATATATATATATATATATATATATATATATATATATATACTGTATATTACCAGAAGTATATATACTGTATATTACCAGAAGTATGTATACTGTATATTACCAGAAGTATATATATACTGTATATTACCAGAAGTATATATACTGTATATTACCAGTATATATATATATATATATACTGTATATTACCAGAAGTATATATATACTGTATATTACCAGAAGTATATATACTGTATATTACCAGAAGTATATATATACTGTATATTACCAGGATTACTACTTGTGTCATTCTTGGTAACTTTCCACAGAGTTATTGCTTTTCAATAAGAGTCCTTGTCTCAGGAGCATTTCCATCACTTTACATGGTAGACGCTCAGTCGTTGGGATCTATTGGACTTGGCCGGTTGCCGCAGCAGTGTGATATTCTACCATCTTAATTTTTCATCGCTCCTTTGATTTCCTGCAGTCATCTGATAAAAGTGATGTTGTGATAGTCGTAAATGATTAATTGAGCTTGAATATGTGCTTTTAAATCTCCATTCATTACGGCGCGTCACATTTTATCCGCCGCACATTTAATCACTTTCCATATGCATATTAATGATTACAGTGGTACCTGTGTAATGAGAGTCTCTCGATGCAAGTGTCTCGCTCCTGTACGGTCGCACTGCCCACAGCGCTGTCTGTGTGACACACGTTCCCTCTGCGTTGTTAAAGTCAGTGAGATGACTTATAGCCTATAGGTGGCCATGATGTACACTTCACCGACAACAGCTGCTGACAAACAATGCAACATCTGTATTGGTAGAAGTCTTGGAAACGATACCAAGAGACCGAGCGATGTCGTGTGTATGTGGCTGAGTTTTTTCTTTCTATTTTTTTCCGATCTTTTTATAAGCTTAAGATGACAGAATGAGCCAAGTATTGAATCACTGTCTGTGTTGGTTCTGGTGCCACCTGCTCAATTTTAAACAGCCTCCCTCTACTTAACGTCCTGCATCCTGGTCCAGACTAGTCGAATTAACGGAGGCATGGCGCCGCAATTAAATATCAGAACATGTTCGCAATCAAATAGATATTACCTTTCATAAAAAAAGTGATGGGAATCGATTTCCTCGTTAGGAAAGGGTTTCATGGTGGCAGATGTTTGGATGTGGAGGTGAGAGGTCAGGTGATCAGGATGTCCCCGTGATTGAAACGTGAATATACAAAGAGAGATTCTGAAATGACTCCCGTCTGATCTTATACTCAGGGGAGCTAATCTGTTATGGTGAGAGGCAGCTTAAGTATTTTTCTGCTAGTTTCGGTTTTCCGCCTCCGATGAAGAGCGGCTCACAGACGCTTTCCTCAGCTTTGTCTCATCCAGGGAGTCAAAAGTGTTCTTTGTCTGTCAGACGGTCTGAAGGGAACACTAACGTAAGACACAGCAGACTACAGGTCAAACAGATTTCCCCTCGAAATATTTTGACTTCTTAGAGAACACAGATTTGTGGGAGATGTTTTGAGAGTCCAGAAAGAGACAATATCTTGCTGAAACCCATTATTTAAGTCCAGGGGTTTATAAATGAATTAAAGTGAATGAATGCATCGTTGAGCTGAACCTGGAGGAGTGAATAATGCCTACATCTCTGTTGATAACATACATATTTGAAAGCAATACAGAATGCCTGAGAGCCGTTATGTCTACAACAGTACCAGCAGTACTGAAATGTATACTCAAATTTTAATTTTTAAAATGTAAACTGGTGCCTGAATTGTGTGTTTCCCTTGACATAAATAAAGAAATATCCACAGTAAATTTCAGCATAAAAAGTGTGCAGGAAAATATAGTGTTTGACGCTCATATGCTCTCTCTCACACACACACACACACACACACACACACACACACACACAAACAGCATTGTTGAAATTAAACCAACATCTTCAAAGTGTCTTTCTGATTGGCTGCTGCTTATGATCAATAATGAGACTTGATTAAAGTTCAAATGTCAAAAGTCCCTTTTTTTTTTTTTTTTTTGACCTCTTATAACAACTGTCCAGTTTAATCAAATCTGTTATTTGGCATATACAATCACATCCTTTGTTTAATGATATTAACATTCAGAGCAGGAAAGCCAACATTGAATTGATTGGGGGGGGGGGGACGCTTGAAGAACATGGAGCCCTGATCGTTCAAATGCGCCCCCGAGACAATGTAGACAATCTACACACATGTAGCTCCATCAGTGTTCTCACCCTACACCGTTGTGTTGAAGACAAAGTGATTGTTCACTGAGTGAATATACAAACGGTATGCAACAGTTTCTAGACGTCACAATTATTAAAAAACACGCTCACACATCTGTTGGATTATAATTGTTCACTGTATTTTGGCACTAGAGACCAAGCGGTTTCATAACACAACCACCTATTACAAAGAAGAAGGGGAAACCATCTTGAAAATTGGACATTACAAGAATTGAAAAATGATTGTTTCTTTTCATCAACGTTTTAGTAAAGACACAAAGCCCTGTTCCTGCAGTCGCTTCTTTTAGATGGGAGTGTCTTCTGCATGTCTGACTGTGTGCTCAGTCTCTCGCAACTGAGATTTTTCTTATTTCTGGAGGAGCGCAGAGGACAATAATTGATTGTGACATGAAAAAACGGTAGGTGGGAATAGAGAGCGGAGGGGTCGGTGGTGGGGAGTGGGATCGAGGGGATGAATACCTAAGTGTTCAGCCTGAGTCGGAACCAAGCTCCCACCCCCACCCAGAAGCAGAAGACTCTTCTCTGTGGGACATCAATCCCATTTCTCCATGCCTCCCGCTGCGCACAGGTCAATTATATCTGTATTAAAGTAAAATGCAGATCATTTTCCAGCACAATGTAGGCGCGGAAAGACTGATGATTGCAGCAGCGCCTCTCGTTTCCGGGATGTGTGCTGCTTATACAGTAGGCATGTTGCAAACGGGGAAGTTCACGGTCACAAACAAAGGCAGGATTTCACTAATCTAATCGTGACCTGCTCTGAAACCCAGCCGCAACCTTAAACCACATTAGTGTGGATGCAGCTTGACACTTTGAAGCATCAGCACCTTTGCTTGTGTGGGGAAAAGGTGTTGTTTTTGGCACCTCACACCACAGGATTGATGCCAGCGCTGGATAGCTAAAGGTTTCTGGGTGGTGCTTTTTATTCATTTCACGCAATATTTAAAAATCAAGGGTCGGGGAGAACAATATGGAAACGGCTCTTTGCAAACAACTTCAACTGGGTTTTAGCCATCTATGGGCCATCTGGTAGATTCAGCAGTTTTTAATCATGATATATTCTTCAAGCTGTCATGTTGTCCATCATTCCCACAGTTCTGGGAATCCGGGAAATTTCCTCGGGAAAAACATTGAAAAGGTCACACCGGTGCGCTCATAATCTATCTTTTTTTTCGTCAGCTGTGGAAAGTGTTTAATGTCAAGCTTGTCTGTTGGCAGATTTAATTAGTCTTGAAGGAATAACAACCCCTAAACATGCTTCTGTTTACAAAATGAGGCGCCGAAGCCTGGAACATTCAGATCAGCTCGATGAAAACAAATATCGGTAATGGAAATGACTCTGCATGTCAGGTGGTGCTCATGAAAAAGTCAATTACTTTCAATAGCCAGTCTGTGCAGCTTGTTTAGTTCTTTTTTCACAGTGGCCTTGTTGGACCGGCGGGTCACACAACTACAGGCCTCTTGATTTTTACCGGCTCCATTATCCATCCATCCACTTCCTACACCTACGCCCCACTGTCCTCTCTAGGGTTGAGAGGGGTGAAGCCTTTCCCAGCATGCATTGGGTGGGCAGGAGGCGGAGTAAAACAGCGGACGTGCCTCGCACTCACATTCACACCGACAGTCAATTAAGAGTTTCCAGTTCATCTACTCCACAAAGAGAAGCTGTGTGTTTGGGCGAGTTACTCGAAGAATCCAATCAATTACTCATTACGTTTTACTGAATAAAAAAAGTAATTACTTTACTTTACTAATTACTCATCAGCAAATGTAATTAGCTATCTTGCTCATTATATTACTTTCAGTGCCTTTAAACAACTAAAATGCTCCCGGTCCAAACGTTACATCACCTGTTTAAATAGTGTCGAAATAGAGAAACAAGAAGTCGCCCGATTCGTTTTGGAGGTATTCTCTGATCAACAACTAGCTTAGCGTCAGCGTCCAGAGATACACATATCCTCCGTCTGTGAACAAAAGCAGGGAGTTTCTGAATGTAGGCGTAGCAGAACACAAACAACTGCAAACTAAGTGTCGATATTTGAAACTCTGGTAATGAGAATGGGCTGCAGGATGAAGAGGATGAAGACCTCCCCCACACATCCAGAGCCGCTAACACACAGCTGCACCAGACCAGACAGTCCACTGAGTTTCAGACTGTAACCCATTACGCTACACGTCGTGGCTGGCAGGTGTATATATTCAAAGGCCATGCATCAATTGTCGGAGGAGTTCTTTTGTTTTATTTTTTATATATATATATATATATATATATATTTATATATATTTTGTTTTATTTTTTATATATATATATATATATATATATATATATATATTATTTTATTTTTTTTACTTCCATGAGGATAACTGACAGTGAGCTGTCAAGTGTATTGTCTTGTTGTGACTTTCCTAGACCAGCAGGAGTTCTATATCCAGCTGACTAGATTACTTCATATTAAACTGCTAAGAAAAAATAACATTATTTTGTACATTTTCTCTCGGTGTGTATTCATACTTTTATAGTGAACGCTTTTAAACTGATCTAATATAACACAGTTTGGACAAAGCAATTATTTAAAATTAGATAATAGAGTCATTTGATCAATATTCCATCAAAATGTTATGATTAAACTTTTCTTAAATGTACTGATATATGTATTATTAAATATTATCAGTTTCTATTTTCTAAATGGAACATCAAATGTTGGTGTATGCATGTGTGTGTGTGTGTGTGTGTGTGTGTGTGTGTGTGTGTGTGTGTGTGTGTGTGTGTGTGTATATGCATGTTTACCGATTATTATAAAAAAAAATGTCACTACAGTACACCCATCAAAAAAGGTGGTACCCAGAATGCATGTTCTTGTCCAGTGTCCTGACATTGCCACAAAGGATGTGTGTGTGTGTGTGTGTGTGTGTGTGTGTGTGTGTGTGTGTGTGTGTGTGTGTGTGAATATCTGCAAACTTTCACAAGTGTGACTCCTAGAATACACCATGAATGTGTTGTCTTCATTCACAAGCACATTAGATTAATCCGAGCTGGCGACCCACGCGTCTGTTTCCCGGGTTCTGCCGTCGCTCCCTCCTCCTCCTCCTCCTCCTCCTCCTCCTCCTTGTTGTGCCAGATGCCTCACGCGCTACAGATGTTCGCCGAGCGCGTGCGTCAGCCTCCCCGCAGCGGTTTGAGTCGGTACGAGGACGGATGGGAGACGGGGAGAAGGAAGCCTGCCTCCCTCTCCTGCGCAAGGTTAATCTCGTCCTCGGCCGCAACTAGCATGTCACCCTAATGAAGCCCCAGCAGACGAACACTTAATACGAGTTAAGAGTAAATTAACCTTGAAGTCTTTGCACGCGTCTCTCCTGTTTTCATACGCTTTATGCATCCATTTCCCACGATCAAGGACGAGCGTTCATTTAGCTGGAGGAGGTCAGAACGGAAAACATTTCCCTTGACGGTTGCAAATTTCTCTCTGACATCTCTGTTCCAGACGGAGCAGCGAGGAGAGGATGAGCCTCTGTTTGCCTCTTTAATGTTGTCTGAGGCAGATAAAAAGCTACAAGCTGCTCCCCCACCCACTCGCTGTTTCTTCTTCTTCTTCTCCCTGCCGCTGATCAATGCTCTTAATGATGGTAATCAATCAAGAAAATGAAAGATTTACTCTCCAATATTAATTTTGCTCGGCATCGATTGAGGAGCGAGGAGTATTACTGCCATTAATGCCTTTTGAGGTGCTGTATTGAGTCGCTTGCCTCTAAAAACAAGTCGTTCATCTTTCATTTCAACAGTTTTATTACACCTTTAAACGTAATTACAAACAGATAACAGTCACCTGCGGTGATAGTTAGTAAACTCTTTGATGATCTTTTTTTCCCCCCTTTCTTGTTGTTTTAAGATAATTATGTTAAAATCTGATCTAAATCTCCAAGTGTAAATGTTCTGCTACAGTGAATCTATCTGGCTGAAATCCATGTTTTCTGTTTTGTGTCGAGACAGACTGGACTGCTGTCACGTAGGAACTTTATTTTATCTCCTCCATGTCGGCTTTTCACAAACGAGGAAGCAAAAGCCTGGTTTCCAGCTTGAAGGCCACGCATCCTATAAGGTTTCTACTCAAGGTACAACGTACTCATTCTGCCTCTCGCCCAAACCGTAACAATCTTCTGTCTTCACCGAGCAATAACGCACACGTAGAAAACGCAACCATCTCGGGCTGCCGCGCCGACTGGAGGTACAGTGATGACAGCCGGCGCTAATGATACGCCACTCAGCGAACCACCAGGGGCAGACAACATGCCAAACCGACGAAAGGATTTATGCCACGAGCCGATTCCGCCCGCGATATGGTGTCATGTTATCGTATCAGCTGATCAAAGGCTGATAGGAGACTTGAAAGCTCCGCGCTGCTTTTATTGGCACTCACACAAATCTTTTTTAACCCGTCTTGTAGTTTTGAGCGCCGTGGCCCAACAACAGTCAGTTGCTGCAGATGCGTCATAAAAGCCACGAGGCACGAAAAAACCTGCACCAAAGCAGGAGAAAAGCTGCGTTTCATGGCCGCGTGTTTGAGTCGTCCTGTTTTCAGTCTACCTTCAGAAAGGGAATGTTTTTGTGGAATAATGTGCAGATAATGATCCCTGTTATGGTCACTTTCTTGTTATCTTTAAACGGATAGAGTGCCTTTCCGCTCTGTTATGCACTAGTATAACACAGCGTAATACTTTTAAGCCCGGTTGCCGGAGCGTCTTCTTTATCCCCGACTTTCCTTTCTTTTGTCAGTAGTATACATACTCCTCAGCCAGAGTGAGAAAAGTGGAGCAGGTTTTGTTGATGACTTAAGGGATGGAAAGCACACCGGGGCTTCTAATGCACCTAGTATTTAAATAATCCCCGGGTCTCCTCCATCCTTTTGATGCCTTTGTTCACTTTGAAAAGTTATCACCATACAGCCTGTACTGTTGGCTTGGGGATGAGGAGAGAGGGAGAGAGAGAGAGAGGGAGAGGGAGAGGGAGAGAGAGAGAGAGAGAGAGAGAGAGAGAGAGAGAGGGAGAGAGAGAGAGAGAGAGAGAGAGAGAGAGAGAGAGATGTTGAATCGGCACCATACCTTTTCTTCTGCATCCAGTTCCCAGAGCGTGAAAGAACATCTGAATACACATTTGAAATCTTATCTCACTCCAGCTGTACTGCTGAATTCTTCCTTTTTTTCTAGAAAAAGCAAGGCAAAAAAAAAAAAAAAAAAGGGAACCCAGAAATAATCAGCCATGCTTATCTTTCTGCAGTACTGAGGGGAGCTATAATGAGACTCACTCATCCATAGTGGAGAGCTTAATAATTCATTGTGGTGGCTTTGCAGGTGAACCCTATCACATTACAATTTAAAAGCTCTAAAGCTAGTATTGCTGAAGGGGAGAGCAGCGGGGATGAATGCTCGGCTCAAAAGCCCTCGTGCATACAGGTACATGGACGCCTCACACACACACACACACACACACACACACACACACACACACACACACACAGTCTTAATGAGCTCCAATTTTCTCCAAATAGACTTGTATTGCAGCGCACAGGCCCCCTCACAAGACCATCAACACTATAAGCGACAACCAAGTGGTACTTTAAAGTGGTAAACACAAACAGCGTTTATTGTGAAGTGGCCCTCCTTTTCTTCTTAATTTGAAAAGCGCTCATCATATTAGCGAGTAAATGACTCCTCCCCCGGGAACCAAAGTTAACATTCTGTAGGCGGCCGAGTTGAGAGAGAAAAACAACATAAAACAAAACTTGTTTTTTTTTCTTCCTTTCAAGGGCAAAAGAGTTACTGTCCGGTCTTTTTACAAAGCCACCCGTCTACCCACGTCTCACCCCCACCCCCACCCCCACCACGGCTGGCAAGGTGCCATGAAATATCTCTGGAGGAGGGGGAACATTAGTATTTCTGCGCTTCGACACCCTTGTTTTCATGCGGACCTTTGCTCTGATTAAGGATCTAGAACAGTCGGCTGGCTCTTCTCTCTTTTTTTTTATTCCCTGCTAAAACTCATTTTCTCACAGAGAACCTTCAGACATTCTACAAAGATGGGGTCGGCTTTGTCAGTGACCTCTGGCACCGACTGTCTGTGGAGCGCATCCCAGATGGGTTGGACTGTGGCCCGCACTTCTTCCAGCTCCCTCTCCCTCTCTCTCTCTCTCTTTATCTGTTGCTCTCTCTGTCCCCCCCCCCCCCCGTCATCCTCCTCCTCCTCCTCCTCCTCCTCCTCCCTATAGGACAGACCAAAGAGCCTGGGTCGCTTGGCACAAGGACTGCATACTGGAGTGACCTTGCAGGGCTCCCTAATGGAGAACTTGGCTTTGTTCCACAGTTTCTCAGCCAGCAGACATGCACCCCCCGCCCCCCAGCCTCACTGCCACCACCCTTCTCTTGGTCCATAGATCCGGGCTATACTCACCTCTAACCCGTCCGCCCCCCCACCACCCCACATCCCCTCCCGAGAGCTGGAACACATCACTAATTGTCACCAGCGACGGCAGCTGATACAATCTCCCTGGCCCGTTTCACCGCGGGGATACTGTCGAGTCACGCGGGGATTCAGTCTGCTATAAGCTATACAATAAGATGAGAGAGTAAGCACTGCTGCGTGTGTGTGTGTGTGTGTGTGTGTTCTTAACATGACAAGTGTGTTTGCACATGCGATGATGAGAAAACATCAAAACGTGTTGGAATCACGTTAGCCCACTGTAACCCCCAGGAAATGAGTGTGATGGGATTAACCGATAAGTAGATAATTCGCATCTAAGAGTGTTATCTCAGGATAAAACCGTTCTTTAGTCATCCCAGATGATGCACCACGACAGCGCACACTCCCCACAGTGAACCAACAACAATCTAATGATGTATCTTTTGTGCAGACGAATTCCCAAAGCCAGAATCGGAATATTTAATAAGCTAATTAATAGAAAAGAACCGTAATGTAGAAATATTGCTTAAACATGAGCACATTAAGTACCAGCAGAACCTTATGGGGGATTCCAAGAATTAAAATCAACTGATGAAATCCTCAACTACTCTCCTGGTGCGGTCGTATAAAGGCATATTATATCAAAGGGGCACAATGAGGAACTTACTTTTGAATTGCTTTTTCAAGGAACTATTTAAATGTACTGTAGATCCAGTAGAATCTATTCCATGGTGAAGATTGCCGGTGGCCTTTTCAACAAAATCTAAGTTTGGAACACAGCTAGACCGACTCAGATTTGTGTTGAATATAGTAGTATTTCAACGCAGGAAATCATGGAGTGAATCATGGCCGGCTGGGTGTAATACTAACAGTACTGTGTGTGAACGTATCCTCATACAGTTGTTTGTACGATATCCTACGAAGTCAATTTCCGCTCATTACGTGCCTTTTCAAAATAAACTTCCGTCTTCACAGAAAACTCAGTTGGGTTCAAGCAACTAAACTGCTAGGTGAGGTTTGGGTAAAGATTAAAATAACTACTAAGGTGCAGTTATTGAAGTACGTGACAAAAATACAAAAGTTGGTCTCCTGGCTGAAAGATCGCTGTTGGGCTTATCCACCTTCCGTCCCGTCCACCCGGTGTGTGATTCAGCCGTCTTTATACCTAACCAAGTAGTTTTGTTGCCTAAACCTAAGTAGTTCCCTGTGGACATCAAAGTCTAGAGGGGGACATGGAGCGTCACACCAAGGTGCATTACCTGACGGGTTTGGGGTGAGAACGCGTTGTCAATGGAGGTCGGAAAATAACCTGAATGTTGTACTTTCTCAGAACTAGGATCTTGAAATCCTCCACGTTGACATGGACTTTAATCAACCCACACATCTCAGCTTTTGTGAATACAATGAGTTTGCTTTTGCTGCGATGGCGAAGGTGTTGGGAGAGCATAAAGATTAAATCAGCCGCCAGGGCTGGATTTCCACTCGTACAGAAGGAGAGCTCTTGCTAAAAGGCAGTCGCAGCATCTGCCTGGCCTCCGGGGGAAATTCTCATTGATAGATTTTGACCTTATTACACGTGTAGAAAAAGGCTTCAACACCCTTAGCCCAGAAATGAATCGATATTGGACAAGACCAAAATGAAGGTTGTATGGATCATTACAATAGAGGATTCAGATCTCATCTGAGATCCTCTCACCAAAGTCATCGTCCCATTTTGCTTTAACACGGTCCAAGGAGGGCAACAGGCTGGAAAACATGCTGGATCTGAGATACACAGTTGTTGAATGCATCCCTCCAAAGAGTTTGAGAAAGGAATGCAGAAGATGTCTTTTACCCTTTTTAATTTGAAGGTGAAATGTAAAATTATTGGAGTAAAAAACACGGTAATTGTATCTTTGAAGAAGAACGTTGCTGTAACCTTTTGTGGACCAACATGGAAGGTGTAAATACCGATAACAGAGTGCTTGTTTTAGGGCAAGAAACCTGTAGTATCAAGGTTTTCCTGCAGCCTTCCAGTCATTAGATAATGAAGCACAATTATGCTAATGACGATCATAAATGTGCAGGCCGTCCGGACTGGTGCCCATACTGGATTCAGCGGATCAAGTCAAATACGAACGCCAGACAACCTGCTTTTACACTCCTCGCATACTGTAGTTTATGGAAAAATCAAAATTTATTCTTTTCAATCAAGACCTTGGAACAACCAAAAGGGCCCAGCCCGAGGAGCTCAACCTGCACTCCGGCTTGCGCAGGACTTCAAGGATTGTGATATAGCCACGGGACACAGCCAGCTGAGCCATGAAAGTAGAATCTTAAAAAATCAATTCTGAAACTCACAGGTAGCTGCAGCAGAGATCAGTCCTACTTCAGGCATTTCTGCAGCATTTTGGAGGAGTTGTAAGGGGGGAAGAAACACTTTTCAGAAATTGCAGAGAGGAACAGAGTGAGTCACAGTAATCCAAATGAGAAAAAAAAAAACATGGAGGACTTTCTCCAGGTGTCCCTGGGATAAAAAAAAGGACTCGGTTTAGATACAGTTTTACTGTCAGCGGGTGGTTCACTTGGATGTGCAGGTCAGCCAGGTAGATAAGATACAGCTTCTTCCCTGCTGTCACAGTGGAGCGGTGGGGACACTAAAGCGATATGAATACACAGAAATACACAGGAAAGGGTAAATGAGCCCAATATTTGACACCTGACACCTGATGTAGAAGCACTTTTCTTGTGATTTGAAGAGATTCAGGGTTGCATCTTTCCCCCGTAGATCAAAGAGCAAGATGAGGTAAGGTAAGAGCAAAAAAAAAAAAGTACAAGGTGATGAGAAACGCTGCGTCCTTCCAGAGAAGAATTCACTCATTACAGTTGTTCTTTTGTCTGGCAGCAAACGCGATGCTGTCCAGTGTCCCCACATCAACTGTGGGATGAATGTTGTTCAGCTAGGAGCTGGAGTCAAAATGGCATGAGCTGCTCTCATTTATTTTTTCTTTGGACACTCAAAATGCCTCACACCTCAAGCGTGTGTTCACTCAAACCTGTGGAGTGAACTCTAAAATATGCTCCCAGTCATAGCAGGTTAACTGAAAGTTACATGATGCTGCTCTTGTCAGATAGTAAAAATGCATCCAGTATATATATATATATATATATATATATATATATATATATATATCTCACTGTGAAGCAAGACATCTCTGTCTGTATCTCGAGGAGCGTTCTTTTGATCTACTCTACACCTGGCGGGTGTACTGCCGGTGACCCAAGGTTCACTGACGAAATTGGTGTCATGCGGAAATCTTTCAATATTAATAAAATTTGAAAAGAACAAGCTATAGCGCTCTGTGCGGAGGCAGGAGGCGGGAGCATGCCGTCCTACAGCGCGTGGGAATGCATGCTTTGTTCATTCTCATGGATGGGTCTTTCACTCTGGGTATTCCATATGTGAGGAGGCTCTGGGTGTGAGTCACATATACACAAATACATTGTTTTTCATGCAGTGGTCACTTCTGAGATGTTGGGCTTCCATAGCTTCTTTAGGACTTGTGGAAAGAAAACATCCAAAGCACACATTTAGCTGTTTGAATTACTACTTTGTCTATTTGTCTGAAGACTTCTCCTAAATTCCCCCAACGTACAAGTGTTAGATAACGCCTCGATATTTTAGAACTTGTATAGAATAAAGTCTTAATGTATGTAATCACCTGGGGGAGTTTCAGTTGATTAACTCTGATCCCCTGTCATGTCTACAAAGATATGCAAGCAGTGTTTCTAAAAAGTGCTTGAATACATCATTCATAGAATGATTTGTAAAACATTTCATGCCTTAAAAACATGTACAAAAATATGTGTTTATCGCTGTTTATGTTATTTCTGTTTAATTAATTGAGTGATATGAAGAGATATCCAAAAGTCCCTCCGAAAAAAGCATTGACTCTAATGTGTCTACAAACTAAAACAATCATTTGTATCCTGGCTGTATTTATGCAAATGATCACATCAGTAAGATAAGGTAAGATTATGTAGCATTAGCATATTTCAACACACATTTTTAGAAACGTATTATTAAAGTAATCAACAGGGGAAGTGAAATGGTGATTTACATTTTCATATCCACGAAATGGTAAATGGACTGCATTTATACAGTGCTGTACACTTTAAGTGCTCTACAGCCCATCAAACACCAGCATTCACCCATTCACACACACATTCACACACACACACACACACACACACACACACACACACACACACACACACACATTCACACACTGATGGCAGAGGTCCTCATCAGTGTGGGGTTCAGAGACACTTTGACACTCTCTCTCTCTCTGACTCCTGAGCCATCTGTAATAAACACATATGCTTTCTATGTCAGCAGATAGTTGTGTTTAATAACTAAACATGTCCCGACTGGTCTCTTAGTCACTGCTGCTGTTATAGAAGACACTTCTCTGAACATGCTCTTTGTCTCAGCTGTGGTCCCCGCCTCTCACATCGAAAATATCCCAGAAATGCTAAATTAAATTCTTTCTGGGAACCTTGAGATTAAATTTACAGTAATTCGTAATTCTGCTACCACTGTTTTACTGCAGCAGCTTCACATAGATGCTGTTTGACAGTTGGTGGTCAGTCTTGGCAGAAACTGTTTCTTGTTGTGTTTAAGGCTTGGCCAGCTGAGTCAGCAGGATAGCTCATCCCTCGCCGAGAGTCGGAGGAGAGAGACGTCGGAAAGAAGGAAGGAACGCAGGTATTTTGTACACTAGTATGTCGTTTGCTGTAAAGGACCCGTCTTGTGTCAGGAGGAGCCCTGACCAGGCTGTGATTATTTGACGCATTGGGAGTGAGAAGGGGTGGAGCAGACACCCTGGAGCATTCAGCAGCTAAAGAGACGGTCGTTTCCTTCTGGAGTTCAACCAAAGCCGTGCAGAAACTTGACACAAAGGTGGATGCTAATACCGCTGAACTGTTTGCGAACACAATCGTCATATGAACTCCAAAAGGTCGATGACGTGTCAATCTCATGAACAGCTGGTTGTGCTGCCCCCAAGTGTCCCATCAATTAATGCGATTGGTTGGTTGACGTCTGCTAGAATCGTTTGTCCGACTGATTTCCTCCCCTCTAACAGACAGCCAACCGTGACGAGCCATTTGGCTGCAGCACTGCCAATTCCAATCAGTGCACAAAACACACACACACACACACACACACACACACACACACACACACACACACACTGGAAACAGAAAGCAAACATACGGAAGCATCCGTTGAGTGCTCCTCTTAAAGATGACTTTACCACGAGGGGGATTTGTGGTTGAAAGTTGAAACTTTTTAAGATCGGTAATGTCAGGGACTGTCAATAAGGTCTTGCTTACACGCATCGATATGCTGACAACCCAAAGAATGGCTTGTTTGTCCAGAGGCTTTCTACAAATCAATACACTCATTTAAGTTCAGTAGCATTATGTTCACTGGCCATCACGGGACTTAATGATGTGTCGCCACACGGCCATATCAAAATGCATTTCCTCTCTCTGTTAGCGACGTGAGCGCGGGTCGACCAGACCCATGCAGCACCTGTGTTTTAGGGCAGATTCATTTTCGGTCTTCAAATTAAATCAGTCTGCTGGTTAATCTGACATAAGCCTGCTGTGGGACCCAGATGACTTCTGATGGAGGTACAAATGCTTACAGAATCTATACGTACCGGATGTCCCTCATGTTGTCTGACAGCCCTGGCTTTATTTTTCTCTGCAGCCATTTTTCTCCAGATTTCCGTAACACAAATTTAGAATGAAATATTGATAAAGGGAATTTGTTTCCACACACCGATTGATCTCAGTGGTAAAGACTGAGAATTTTCTAAGACTGTTTTCTAAGAGCGTAAATCTCTACCCGAGTTTCCTTAAGCAGCACTTAAGAGCAGGTCCACACACATCACGGGGATCATTGCTGTCTCGAGGACGGCAGCTTTACAGGACTTGGCAGGAGGACGACAACAACTGGAAGATGCTATTCATTCGTTTGTGAAATTAGTTTGAATTAAGGCACCATCTGGTATTTTACACTAAAGGTAGCTCAACTTAATTAAAGATGCAATTAAATGGTCAAAGAACAAAAACACATCTAGTTTGCTGTTCCTGCTGCAGGCTCCGGAGCTCCTTACAGCCCACCTCAGCCCGGTTCTGCTGTACTACTTGGCTAAACGTTAGGCTGCCTTCCAATGAATCCTGTCCTCCAATCACGGCTGAGATAGACAGGACACCGAGCTCAGTGGGTCGAACGGATAATAGATGACAGACAAAAAACAAATGGCATTTCACTTCCTTATAATAACCCTCCGTGCAGGAACTGCTGTGCTTCTGTCTGCTTCTCCAAACCAGGAGCATTTAAGTTACTGTAGTTCTTAAAACAACGACTATGGATAACAATATATATATATAAAATAAATATATATATATATTACATCATCATGCAGAAACCTACGTCAGGTCACTAAAAGTTTAAGAAGGAATTGGGAAAATAGCATTCTGCCGCTAAAACCAACATGCCTTTTATCTCTTATAAATCCATATATATATATATGTTTCCATATGTCAGATCAGTTTTACTTTAAGTCCATTTATAACATAAACAAGATCAGGAAGTGACGGTCAAACACCAGATACTGGCTTAAAACATCTGTAGATTATTAAAGAGATTTAAGGAATACATGGCCGCTTATTTGACCGATGTTAAACAAGCAAGCGTGCATCGACTTAGTCCGACAGAGCGGTTCTGAGTATACCTTTATATATATATATATATATATATATATATACCTACAGATCTTCCTATGTGTGGAAATGTGAGGAAAAACTACATACAATAGGATTTCCCACACGTTTGAAATGTTTAAGATGACGTAAATATTGCAAAAGAAAAGAATGTGTCCAGCAATCTTCTGCAAGAGAAGTATATGTTTGATTTCAGCGTGGACAGCAGAGCTGCATCTTAATGTCAGGAGTGAAATCAGACTAAATCACACCAAGACAGAGTCTGGTGCACGCAAATGTCCCATGTAAAAGGTAACATTGATTTGAATTTTTGGATAATAATAATTTTGTTTACTCTGTGAGTCCCTATCCCAACACGTTCCACTCCTCTCACATATCCCAGGTCGTGTTTAATCTTGATCTAAACACGCCAGGATTAGCCTAAAGTGTCTCGGACAGACACGGTTCCCTGTCACGAGATTGTTCCCCAAGGTTTCGCGGCGAGCTTTGCCAGACTTAATTACACAACTATGAACTTCTCCATGTGAGAAAAGTTCAACTCCATGTCGGTTTAAAAAAAAAAAAAAAACATCCACCATCGTGGCAGAAAGGCTCGAAGAGCAATGGAACAAGAAGAAGGAAAGGAAGGAAGCGGAGAGGATGAAAGAAAGGAGGAAGAGAGGGAGAGAATGAAAAGGAAGTGTCTCTCCACGGATGGCTTGTCATCTGAGGTGAGACTGAACAGAACAGAGGTAAACAATGGATGCTTGGTAAAAGGCAGAAGTAGGCAGTCAGTCAGGCAGTAATAAAAAAAAAATAAAAACAAAAAAAAGAGGGAACAAATAAAAAACAGCCTCAAGTCTTTCTGAAGGGAAGCTGCCAGACTCCATTTGTCTGAGCATGCAGCTCACTCTGTCACCTGCCATAACTACCCATCAACCCACCGGATTCTTTCAGCCCCAACGAGCCTCTGTAGTTATGTGGAGTTCTGTGCGTATGTGCACGGGCCGCATGTGTGTGTGTGTGTGTGTGTGTGTGTGTGCGTACGTGTGCGTCACATGGTCCACGCTGGTGTGTGGGGCCTTGTTTTGAAGTGAGTGAGAGAGAGAGAGACGCAGGTACTGATACCACATGACAGTCTTGACTGTGCTGTAGCGCCCTGAGTGTTGACCCGCTAAGATGGCTGTGCCAACGCAGGGCTTCTGCCTGGGCTCATCCAGACCTTCGCTTCCGTCGGGGGGGGGGGACGTTTGCGTTTTCCTTCCTGTGAAGATCACAGGAAGTGAGCGCTGTGCACAAAAGTAAAATAATGAGTCGCTGTTAGGATCCGCCACCACGGTGTCAATCCATCACTTAGTGAAGGCAGCATGAGCAATTTAACAGCCAGAGTACATGTTTATTGACATAATGAGGAAGCGTTGAATATATGCAGACTGTGTCACTTTCACTGTCAACATGTTTCATTTGTATTTTCTTCTCATATCCAGTTTACTGGAAGCTGACGCATTATTAATGTGTTTAAGGTTCCTGCAGCTCCAAGCTTGGTTATGGTTATAATCCTCATAGTGTTGAAGCTGAATGTTTGGAGTTAGGTTTAGATAAGTTTACCACTTAGTTGGGGTTAAGTGCAACGTCCCTGTCATAATCCAAGCCTTTGTCCTTTTCCGCCCTGTTGTGTTCCACGCCTGTGTTTCATTGGTTGATTAGCCTCTCGTGCGTTTAGTGTTTCCCTGGTTCGGTGTCAGGTCTTCTGTCTTTATTGCTGGTGTCTCCTGTTAGCTGCCTGTTTTGGTGGACTTCCTCAAGTTAAGTTGAGTTACTTTCTCCATTAAATTGTACTCTAGCTACTGCCAACCTCAACTCTTCACAACTATGGCGCATACAAACTTTTGTAATAAGTTTTATAATTTTAGGTTGAGGGAAAGAATTTGGTTTGTATTCAAAAGAAGATGGGACTTGATGAATTGGAAGAAGAGGGTATCAGTAAAAGTGACACAGGCAGCAATATTTATTCCAAAATCTATTCGATGAAGCAAATTAGCAGAATTTAAACATATTTTAAATTCGACAGGGTTGCAGCGTGCCTCATGTGTCCTTTACACAGTGGCAATAATGTGCATACAAAGCAGAGCCGGTACATCCAGACCAGAGTTCTGTGCTGGTCGGCACGCTTTCCACATTTTGAATAAGCAGTAGTCTTCGACAAAAACCCCTCACTGTAACTCTGACACCTTTCCTGTAGTTTTACCGTCACTCAGCTACCGCTCACCTCTGGAGAGGCTGACAATGTGCAGAAGTTAAATATTTCAGCTTCAGATAACTTAGGTCTTACCTGTCGCAAAATGTCCTGTCAGGAGTTGGGAAATGAATTTACTGTGAGCTGACAGTCATGGAAATGTGCAGATACACTTACAGACTGCAGCTCGGGTCTAGACGTCTCCACCCGATTCTTCAAGGATTTAAAAAGAGAGATTTCTGGACACCAGCCTTCAAATAGCGCATCTCGTGCTGCTGATAATCTGAGCCGTTGTGTAGCGTTCGCCCACCTGGTCCGCTCCTGTGAAGGGCAGCAATTCCAGGTGCGGCGAGGGGCGATGCAAATCAATCATTTTATTCTGAGAGAGATAATTTATGATGTGCTCGGAGGGTTACGGATTCAATCTCCGCCATGTTCCCACTGTCATGTCCCATGTTTGGGGCTGTCATCAGTCTTCATCAGGCGCCCCGCTCCGCTCCTGCCACCTCCATCTCCAGAGTCACGATTTATCCCACAAATAATTGATTATGACAGGTTGCATGCAAACAGAGAGGGAGCGAAATGTGATTAATCACTTTGTTCGATTAATTACAGCCGATTATGCATTTTAAAGCGCCAGTCTCACAGCAGATGATCGCTGGAGAGGCGCCCGTATATTCATCAGAGCTTCACCGTGGGATTGACCACTCTTTATATGGAAAAAAACATCACACAGCGTGGACCATGTGGCAAAGGCTTTGCATACTCTTTCAGGGGAAAAATAGTCTTTTTTTCCCCCAATTTCAGTAAAAAAGTGAACACGCTAATGCTAATTTTTGAAAAGAACAATTTAACTCGTCTTTTTTGACAATTATAATCCTTGAATCCTTTGAACTATGCTTCGTGCCATTAAAAGTCCAAGAGCAAATTGTGGCGAGAGTGTTGCCCTGTCTGACTTTCCTTGATATTCAAAGTAATACAATACCATTCCCACTGAAAATTGCAAATCAGATCGCATAAGCAGGTTCACAAAAAAGCAATTAAGATTCAGTGAAACATGTAATTTAATCAGACAAAAAAAAAAAGAAATATATTAAGGTTAAGAGTGAAGATTCAGGTTTTTTTTCCTTGCCTATTATTCAAATGAAGTCACCGTGCAAATGGTGGGTTTGACGAGCGCGCGCCTGTCCGGAGTGGCGGACAGCGGCGAGCGTGAACACGAGAAAACGACCGAGGTCGAGTCCCGTTCCCCGTGTCACCGCGTCTCCAATAACACGACCGCGAAGAAGAGGAGGAGCTCCTCCACCGGGGGGAGGTTGCCCGGCGCTCACTCGTTCCATCGGGCCTTTTTTTTTTTTTTTTTTCCCGCAATCGAGAATTGTGCTGCAACGCTCAGCATCAATTAAGCTCGCCTCGCAACAATCCATATCGGCAGAACGTGTTCTTGTCGAACGAGGCATTAAGTCGATCCCGTCCAAATTACAACAAATTAAAGGAAAATAGACAACAGCTGCCGATATGTAAGGAATAGCTTCACTAACTTCTAATTGTAACAATAGACTACTGAGGACGGTTAATGTGATGAGCGTCAATTGTTCGGTGGGGGGGGGGGGGGGGGGGGATTTACATCCTGTCCGCCTCCTCCGATAGCTGCTTCTCATTCCGCTTAAGAGGAAACACAAAGTGGAAGCTGCAGAGGATAGTGGAACGGATTTACAGTCCAGAAGTGCTTTGAGGGAGCGTCAGGTGTTGTGTACTGTACACAGCTGAAGAGCACAGAGAGCACAGAGCGACCGTCTCTTGCCACACACTTTGATGTGTGGATTGAGATACTGTAACCTCCCGCTGCTTTTTTTGGTTTTGAATGCTGCTGTTCAGTTTTTCTGTAATCCCTTAAACATGTCCTCATCGTATCACCACTATCACTATCACCGCGAGTTCACGGCACGGACGGACAGGAAGTGCAGCGGCAGACCTCTCGGAAGGGGAAGCCCCCGGACTGTAAATTAAGAGATTGTTGAGAGGATAAGGGAAAAGCTGAGCCGCCCCCGTCGTCTCTCGTGAATGCGCCAGACTGCTGATCCAGTGAAGTCTGTGAAGTCGAGTCCTATTCCTCAGAGTCTGTCACAAGGAGCCAATACTTAGTCCCATCACAATGATAGATGGAGGTATAATCACGCGCTGACACTCTCCGACTGAGGATCGCGCTCGTAAAAACACTCGAGTCAGCGCGATTGATCGCGCGTTTTTCGGAGGCTGGATACTCGAGAGAACTTAGTTTGTGACAGTTTTCCTTTGCGAGGTCAGGCTAACGGCCGCTTCATCACGACCGTGACCCGGTTCACAGGCAGCTGGCTGTATGATAAGAACAAGTTGAGGTTAAAAGGATTTTGTTAGATTGACCTTCTGTCCTACAGTTGCATGCGTCTTGACAATTCTGGACAGATATAGATTTGGATTTGGAAAACCGAACGGTGGGATGACCGAAGTCTTACAGTGTAAAATATCACAGCTTGAAGCGAACAATTCAGACGATTAGAGTGGTCAAGATGGCTGTAGTAAATCATTGCTGTTTGACAAGTTCTTATTGAAACATCAGTCAGGCTTTTGCTATGAACCCCTTCTGTGCAACAAAGCGATCCGACCGCAAAACAAAATCTATAAATCTAAATTCAAGCACAATCGGTGTGATCTTTGACTACGGAAGCCTCTCTGCCATAAAAAATGATGAAATATTAGCAATGATTAAAACATTTTAAATAGCTAATGATGAAGCAAACAATGGACACCCCCTGTCTGTAATACAACAACCAGGTTTTACTAAATCTAAATTGTAAAAACTTTCATATTAACTTCATATCGTGAGTTAAAATTTGCGCTTTACTTGCTAATTTAACGTCCTCATTTCTGACTTAAAGATGCTGTATTTATTGTCGTAGTAACGATGGATCGACTGTCCATTTACAAAAATGGAACAATTAACTTTCATGATCTGAAAACACAACATGAAAGTTAATTGTTACATTTTTGGTTCCAAAAAAAACTAAACGAGCCGAGGCTTCACAACGGCAGAAATGAGCATTAGACTTTCTTAATTCAAATATATATATATATATATACGTATATATATATATATACGTATATATATATATATATGTAGTTCACACCACCTTGAGCAAATATGCAGCCACACATAAACACAGTTATTTTGTTGAGACCTCTTGTTCAGCCAAAGGTCTTAAGATCACACAGATGTCAGGAAATGCAAAGGAATCTCTCTCTCAGCAAAGATTATTAAATCACAATCGGCTCTAGATCTCGAGAGAGGAGATCTCGTGATGTATCTGCAGTAGATTACCAGCTCAGTGTAAATGAAAGGCTGGTATACACAATGTGAGATCTTATCTCGGCACAATGCAGGTAATGTGCGGTTGTGTACAAAAGCCTTTGTGTATTTGCATATGGATTGTATCAAATGTCCTCTACATGTGCGTGATCGTAATCTCTTTATTTTATGATTGTGAGATTTGTATCATCCAGAAGTCCATATATTCAAATGTTTTACGAAGTGTGAAGAAGTCAACGCTCGAGCAGACCTTTCAGTACGTCGACCAACGTGTTTTGGCTTGTGGCCTTCATCAGGGTCACCACGAACAACATTACAAACAACATTCAAATATGGACGTATGAAGTAAACAGATATGAAAGACACACATCAGCCGATGGCAGGTGGGTTGGGAACACCTTTTACTGCGTATGTTTCTTGTAGAGGCGTCATCGTACGGCATAGAGTCAACGTGACCCTTCACCTGTGATTAGAGGCGTCTCGTAGCGCCGCTCTCTACTAACGATGAAGAGGGGGACAGTCTTGCAGTTGCACAGGACCATTTCTATCCTCAATTAGAAACCAGAGTGCATTTGCAAAATGAAAGCTGGCATTTATTCAAGAGCATAAGAAGTCGGATCAAAGGCAAGTAAGAAAGCAACGCAACATGATAAACACAACAACTAGTCAACCTTGTGATCCCGGAGAGATCTTTGAAAATACAATTAAACACCGGGAACAAACCAACATGTCAATCAAAGCCTCGCGTCTTTGAAATCCAGAGAAAAAGAACCCTTGCTGTGTTGGAAATGTGCTTTGTAACAACCGAAGACAGAACAGAACCAGCATATTTATAAATGTGCTTTGCTTATACTTGATAACCCCTGTCCTTTTTCTTCTTTTTAGCAAAAAAAGGCGCTACCGTTCCAGTGTTTGTGTTTTCTTTGTAACAGAGCTTCTTATTATTCCTGTGCCAAGCTTGACGCACCGTTTATGATTTCCTTGTTTACTCACCATCCCTAAGATCTGCCTAATCCAAGTCAAGGGCGAAACAAGTCGGCAAAAACAGCCACTTAAGATAAATGACATATCACCGGGACTCACGGCACGAGCGTTTGACTCGTCGGATTAATAAAATCATTAAACTGCATAAAAGCCCTTGCCATTCAACTCGGGTCCCCACAGTGTTTCACCTTGTCCGCTTGGCAGCGAGGGGCCCTCTGTCTTGTTGAGAAATGAGAAAGGGGTTAGCCTGGGCTCTCCAAGCCCTCGCCGGGCCCCGTCCGCCCGGCCGGCACGTCCGCCTCGCTCAACGCCATTGATTACGTGATGCAAGCCAAAGCCAAGTTTGCCTCTCTGATCATTAATCCTGCTGCAGCCTCGCTCTTGAACGAAACCACCACCACCACTTCTTTCCACCCTTCTCCCCATGTCTGGCATTTATTGAGGGGGCTCGCGCAAAACGAGGCATGAGCGAGGCCGGAGCTTGAAGCTCTCACTGTGCTTTAAGGAGAAATTCCCACTGAAATCAATATTTCACTGCAGGGGAGCATCCCGACTGTTTTGAACAGATATCAGAAAGATGTTCAGATCTTCTTTTTACAAAGTGAAGGGGATGCAGGAGCCGGCATGTATTTATCAAACCTCTAAGAATGACATACAATGGGAGAACTTAGGAGTAAGACAGTTCTTCATTATCGGTCGTTATCAAGCAACTCACCGCTACTTAAAGGGCCGGCGTGTAGCATTCAGGGGGATCTATTGGCAGAAATTAAATTGAAGATGAGTATGTTTTCTGTCTAATCACCTGGAAATAAGAATCCGTTAATAAGGGCAGTTCACATTTTTGCATTGGCCACCGTTGGAGAAGTTTCAGTTGGTTGCAATCTGCAACCTCACCGCTAGATGTTGCCAACTCCTACACACTGGTCCATTAAGGCAATGTGTTGGAGCAACTTTCAAGAGATCATATTCTCCGAGAAGCAAAAAAAGGCGACCAGAGACATTATATTACATTACATTACGGTCATTTAGCAGACGCTTTTATCCAAAGCGACTTACAATTCTGTATCTGAGTTCTGTATTCTGAGACGAGATCTGCAGATCTGCCGTATTAGAAATTCTTCAAAATAAAAATCACATTTCTGCAAAAAAAAAAAGATAGTGAAATCCTTAATATCTCTTGAAGCAATGGTAATTTATGAACATAATAAGTAGAAGGGCACTCGGAGTGCACAGACCTCTGACAAGGCCAATCTGTTTCCAAACTTAATGGGTTCCTCCGCGGCCCATGCTACACATACCCTGCATGGCGGAGGTAATAATTCATAGAAACTCAGCTGAAATGTAAACAAAAAGAAAAAGCAACCCTGAACAGCAAAGACGTTCTGCAGCTGTAGACGGGGCACATCAGAGAAATGACTGTACGCTCGCTGACACGTGCACACGTGAAAGTTGCATGGAAAGTGATCGCAAACAACATCAGCGCCAGCATTATTCTTGTTGCAGCCCTGATAAATACAAATACGGAAGAAGAAGTTGTTTATTGTACGTTCTAGTAGGCTTGAACTGCCCTCCTCTGGATGACACATAGTGCTTTCACTGACATAATATTCATTACGATCAATAATATCTCGTCTCAAACGGTTTGTGCTGGCTTCAGTTTATGTACTGTAGTCATGGATCTACTTTTAACTAACTTAAGAGAGTATTTTAAATTCTTACGGTTGTGAGTTTTCTTTCTTTCACTCCAGTAGTTGGATACTTCAGACTTCGGCAAACTTTCATTTCGGTGCTACAGATTGAAGCATCGTGTTTCAACATCTATTCAAAGTCGTAGCATGGGCTCTTACCTGTTGTGTTTTTAAAAGAAAAGGAAATCAAAAATGAAAACCATTATTTTTAGAATTGTTCTTTTTACCCCTGGGAGAGCACCTCCAACACAAGCGTCAACACAACAGCCCCGTCACATGTCCTCACCACCGCAGCCCAGTCCTCCAACACCCACAACCATGTGGCGGAGACTGTGAGGAAATTTCACACCAGGTAATTATCCACTGTTTTTCTTTGCCTTTGGGGGGAAGGTGGGCGAGGCCGGCTTGGGGGGGGGGGGGGGGTCTCCCTCTCACACCCTCAGATGTTAGGGTGAAAATTACACAGCCTCTCCACAGGCTTGGAAAGCCACCAGACCTCATCAAGCAGCAGGTGAGCGCTTCTTTTTTGTTGTTGTTGCATCTCTTCCCTCAATATATCCATCCAGTATAAATAGAACAGTATGGCGGCACAAGTCACATCTCATTTGGTGGCGTTGTGTTTTTAAGAGCGCCTCCGCTGAGAGGCCGGGCACCGAGGGTAGCCGGGAGAAAGAAGAGCCTTCGCTAATGGACGGGAGCCAGGCCCCGCAAATGTTAGTGTCCCCGCCGAGAAACCCATTCTTCGGGCCCTTCAGTCGCACCCCGGAGCGTACAAAACACACGCTGAGCGACGTTTTGGGCTTCTTTTTTTTTCATATTCCCTTTGTGTTCGTGGAGGGTTGGCGCTATCTAATGATTTTTTTCAGTGCCTGCTTGCAGAGAAATACTGCATGTTAGTTTGATGTAAAAAGTCAACATTGGTCTTTTATTAAAAACTAGACGGTGGCAATTTGACTCAACTGCGTATTCAGGCCGTGAAATCCGACTTCATACCGTTTGATTGCCCTCCGTGGTGTTTTTATTAATGCAAAATCAACTCTTTTTGATCCCAGAGGAACGGCGATCATGAAATGTGATCGGAATGTTAAAGATCTCTCATCAAACGTAACGGTGAGCCGGCCCTCCGAACCGGTTCGATTCTCTCGTTCCATCTCGAGCGGATCTGAGTTCCGCATTGTGTGCTGTGCTTTTCGGAGGCATCCCTGAAGGAATGTAAAAGGAAACACGCCCGGCTCCGCTTTGATCAGCTGGGGTCAGATCTGACAGCAGGAGTATAGATTTCTCATTATCCTTCCATCCTTGTTTGCTGATCATCTTGGTCGGCTGTGAGCCTTTCTTTCTAGCTGCGACCTTAGTTAAGGCTTTCGGAGATTATGAGACTTTCGGGGTCATTCCGTAAAACCGACAAACTCCGGCGCAACCTGCTCTCACTCCCAACTCGTCAAATGCTTGGTCAGTGGCCCTCAGTGTCTGGTCCCGAGGAATCCTTTAGCTCTCAGCTGACTCCACTGGAAACCCATCCACGTCAGTATTACATGGTCGGAGCAAAGGACGCGATTCAAAATGCGAGGAACTTTGCAGGACTTTCACCCAGGAGACCGCGGTTTGTGTCCCGTGTGAAACCAAACCAACATTGACTTATTTTACCTCACTTCTGTTACATAACAGGTAACAGACGAGGGTACAGGCATGCAAGGAGACGACTCAAAAGAAAAGATTTCTCACTACTTATTTGCTCCTGCAGAAGATAATATACCACACATAAATTACCTTCTGGTCTCTCTCTCTCTCTCTGTCTCTCTCTCTCTCTCTCTCTGTCTCTCTCTCTCTCGTCTGCACATCTGCTTCCTCAGCAATGCAAAGACGTCCTTAAAATACGGAAAATACAGTGTTTACTAAGATT